>NW_026461488.1:0-73136 GCF_021730395.1 Mercenaria mercenaria | reverse complement strand
CAGACATTTACCATATCAGTCATATTGATAATCTAATACCTGTACATTATTAGGAGAAACAGCTTATCATTGTGCTTTCTCTGCAAATTTAACCATTTCAAACATGAAATCATGGGGGATTAGCCATGTTAGCTGATTCAGTTGTAGACTCCTTCAACATATAATGACACCTCTTGGTCAGGGTGATAATGCTTCCTGGAAATTAGTTCTGGTTTCCGAAAATCGGAAAACTGCTATTTAAAATTTGTTTTAATAGCTGCGACTTAACATAGAAGATGAATACATTAGCTAGCTATAGATCTGGCAAGTAAGTCACTGAAAATATGGATTGTAGAGGCCTATAATTCTTGAAATCGTTATTGAATTGGTCCCTTTTATGATGTAATCATCTTGGTGAAATTAATTGTAATACACATTATCATCATCAAAAGACCTTTGACTAGTGGAGGACACAGTAGAATTGGATAACAATAAATATATATTAATGGGAATGACAACAGAAAATCCGGAGTGTAGCCCCGATAGGTGGTTACTTGTCAAACTCTGCCAAGTATCTGGCAACTCCTGCATCCGGATATATCTCCAGCAGTCTTGACTATGTCTTGCAACTGGACTCAGATATATTTGGACGAGAGAGTTCAGGCGATGCTGCGCAAGTTGTCCTCTCTTTAAACTATGACACGCGCAAGTCATGACTTCTTGCTGTAGCTTAACATCAAATAGTCCTATGGCGACAGGAGAGCGACGTGTAGCAGGTGACACTGGCAGCTACAGACACAAACCTGCACATTAATCGGCTCACAGCATTGGTCGTTTCGCATTGACCGAAGCAGCAATGGAACCTGGAAGCACCCTGAATGACTGAGCAACCGTATTCAGGACCGCACTGCTTAGAATAAGGAAGGGTCTAAGAAAGGTGACCTAAAAATTGCCTACTTTACCACAACCGGGCTAATTTACTGCGACTGGCAGGGATCCCCATTAAGCGGTCTAAAAAGTAAAACTACAAAGGTGACACCACTCACCCTCGCAACGTGCAACAGACGAACCCTCGTAGACAACCCCAATGCAAATAGGCCTTCAAGACGAACAGCACTGGTAGCAATGGAGTTGACGTAGTAGCACTCTCAAAGACGCGCTTCGCTGAGGAAGGTCGGCTGACAGAGGATAGGAGTGGCTATAGCTTCTTTTGGAGTGGACGTAGTGCAAATGTGAGACGTTGGATTTACCATCAAGACCAAATAGGTACGCAGCTTAACCACCCCAGCAAAGGTCCTGAACGTCCGCCTCATAACAGTGCGTCTTTCAGTAGGGAAGAACAAGCACACTACAATAATAAGCGCCTATGCCCCTACAATGACCAACTCTCAAGAAGTACAAGACAAATTCTTACCTAGAGCTAAACGACATGATCAATGCAATACCCAAGGGAGACAAGCTATTTTTATTAGGCGATTTCAACGCTAGAGTTGGAAATTAATACCAAACATGGGAAGTATTGGTAGATATGGTATAGGCAAAAGCAACAGCAATGGGCTACTTCTCTTGCGAACCTTAATTTCACATGACCTGATCATTACCAACATACTATTCCGTCAAGCCAATCGCAACAAGGCGACCTTGATGCATATACAAGATCCAAACATTGACATCTTATCGACTATGTCATTACCAAGAAAGCGGACAGAAAAGATGTAAAGATAACCAGGACTATGTGTTGTGCAGAGTGCTGGACCGACCACAGTCATGTTGTCTCAAAGCTGACCTTGCACCTTGCAGCAAGCGCTGACCCAAAGGGAGAAGACTCTCAAGCGTATAAATGTCTCGTAAGAAGAAGGGGGATAAATGCACCCGATTAGTCAAGGAATTCGGCAGTAAACTCTTTGAGCTAAAATTTAGCCACACAGATGTTGAAGATGACTGGGCGTTGCTCCGTGACAATACACTCTTCTTTTGGTGTCCTAGGTCCGACAGTAAAAAAACACCAAGATTGGTTTGATGAAAATGATGAGGAAATGTCAAACCTCCTGAAGGAAAAACATCAACTGCATCTTGCCCATCAACAAGACCCAAGCTCAGTTTCAAAGAAAGACGCCTTTGCAAATAAACGCATTAATGAAAGACTACGGCATATGCAACATGCGTGGCTCAGTGACAAATCCTTGGAGATTCAGAAATATGCAGACATGCACAACTCCAAACGCTTTTACGAGGCACTAAAAGCTGTCTACGGGCTCCGAATCTCAGGCACTTCTCCACTTACAAGAGCAGATGGTTCAACACTCATAACTGACCAGGCAAAGATTGTAGACAGATGGGCTGAGCACTTCAACTCAGTTCTCAATAGACCCTCCTCGGTTGATGATGAGGCCAAATCTTGCCTACCACAGGTCGAAACAAAAAGCGCCATGGACTGCCAACTATACACGAAGTTCAAAAAGCTGTCAAGCAGCTCTCTTGTTGGAAAGCTCTCGGTTCAGATGCCATACCAGCTGAGTTATATAAGGCTGGACGACATCCACGTACAGTCATACTGGAACCAAGGCAAACTACCACAGGTGTTCAAAGATGCATACAAAGTGTACATATGCAAGAGGAAAGGGAACAGGCAGAACTGTGATAAACACAGGGAATATAACTACTCAGCATCGCACGGACGATTCTTGTCAGAGTTCTGCTCAACCGTCTCATTGTCTATAAGACCTGTCTGCACCAACTGTTCAGCATTAAGTGGCAAGACAGAATACCAGATACCGATGTCATTGCTCGAGCCAAACTCACGTCTATTTACGTCATGCTACAACGCTTAAATGGACAGGCCACATATGTCAAATGCCAGATGATAGGATCTCGACGCAGTTACTATATGGAGAGCTACTTAACAGAGCAAGATCGACATTGGTCCAACGAAAGCGTTTCAAAGATACATTTAAGGCCTCACACTTGGCATGTGTCCAGACTCCTGGGAATGTCTTTCGCAAAATCGTTTAGCTTGGCGAACACACATTACTAAAGACTAAAGGGACCTCACTCTCATAAACGTCACGAATGGAGGATTGTAGGAGGAAGCGTGTTATTCGCAAAGCGAGGGCAGGAAGCCCATCTATAGCTGAAACCGAACGTACAGACTACAGATGTGAGACGTGCGGGAGGTACTTTCGTGCCCGGATGGGCCTAATCAGTCATTGCCGGACACAAAGAATCCTGTCAACCACCTAGAAGAAATCATGGTGGTCATCTTCGCATCTGCGATGGACGAACAAGATTAGTTGGAATGACACTAATGTCATTCGCTTACAGCAGGTGCCATCCAGTGAGACAACTTATTTTTTTGCCAACACATTTCAAGTAGAGCGAGTTTCATTATAAAAGTTGATGCAGTTGATGGCAGTCATTAGAGCCTGAATGTAGAGGTTGATGTAACAACATTCAGAAAACTTAAGTTAGGTCGAGTTTAAATGCCAGCTTCAGTTATGGCCATTGGAGCAGCGGCTGCAACTGCCGTCCCACAAATTACTGAAGTAACGACAAAAGTTGTTGGTTTTTAGAATTGTATTGTACAAGTGTGATTGTTAAATCCATGAATAGTCATATAGTGCCATGTATGTACTTAAAAATAGTTTCATTTTGCACGGTCTGATTGTAACATACAGAAAATGCGAATGGACATTTTTCAAGCAATATATTATTCTGTAGTTATGTATAACAGACATGCCTCTATGTACATTAGCAGCGCTTAAAAAGAACATTTTTCTTTAGATTAAAGCTTTGAAGGCAAAATATGTTTTCGCAGGAACCTTACTATTAAAATTTAGATAGGATCCTCACAAGTTAATGCCTCACAGACCAGTATTCTATTTTCATTTGAGAATTGCAGTTACTTTAACTATAGCTTACAAAGTTTATTGAAAATGCTTCTTCACAAGAGCATTCTATATTAAGCCAAAGAAATATAACATTTATTTTTATAGCTCTTTGATTAAGCCTCCAAACTGGGTTGTCTGTTAAAGTTAATTTGTAAGAAAATCAATGTATTTGTGTTATTTATCATCTGATTGATCACAGTTCAGATTTTAGATGCGCAGGAATTGAACCACGAGGGTGTTAGCCCAAATGGTTAGATATCCATGCATCTGAACGATAAACTGTGGTATATCAGGCTATAAATCACAAATTGCCACTGTTTGTTCAACTTATAATATGCTTATTAAAACGTGATGATTAAAGATATGCTTGCCTTAATTTATCTGAGTAGTAACGAGCCGGACGTCATGCAGCTATTTGACATCATACATGATGTCATAATGTTCTCTCATAGGTTCGCGCTTCCGTCGTTGTTTATAGCAGAACATACATTCATGACTTTTTTGTTGAAGTGACAAAAAATCAAGCCATGTGAGAATTAATGATTTAGCCTAAGGTTTCGAAAAGGTATCTCTCGATACTCAAATCATTTTGTTGGTAACATGAAGATACATCTACAGTAACTACAAAACCAGATATCTTCTCACGATCCTCTCTGAAAAGACTTATTTATTAAACTATCAAATATATATGGATATTTCTATACCGTCCAAAGAGCAGTGATTCCTAAAGTTCTAGAGCCCTGAGCTGCGGACAGGGCAATTTTCACGTGTAGGACTTATAACCAATTCTGTACTCAGTCTGTTAAAGAGCCCTTTAAAATTAAATATTTTGCATGAATAGTGATATAATCTCGTTTTGCATGAACTAGTGAATATATAATCTCGTTCTATACATCTATATATTCTTTTAAATGTCCTTTTGCACTGATACAAAAATACAATATATATAATTTGAATGTGAGAATAACAAAATATTATGCAGGGTCTTACACAATTGCGCACGTAACGGTAAAACCTGCAATTATTCTGCGATTCGATTTAACGCTACGTCCAAAACTGTCGTCATCTACGGGGGCAGCCATATTTACAAAACCTTCTGTACACTCTATTTACTTCAATCAGTAGATGAGTTTTCTGTTTAAATCGAGAAGAACAGATTGTCCGCTACCATTCAAAGAAGAGCTAAATCGAGTCCGTCTCGTAAAAGGGATAGCAAATCGAGGGCTTAGAACGAAACTGGTCTATCTGTATATAGAAATAGAAGCAGATAGACCAGTTTCGCTCTCAGCCCTCGAAATGGTGCTCAACTATAGTAGACAAGTGTGTGTGTGTGTTCGGGTTTAACGTATTTTTCAACATTTTTTCAGTCATATAAACGACGGTGTCTTCTTGTAGCAGTGAGCGCAATGCCCAACTTTATAGTGCTGCCTCACTGGAATATCACGCCGTAGACACGTGGCATGATACCCCACCCAGTCACATTATACTGACACCGGGCGGACAAGTCTTTGCACTATCCCCTTAATGCTGAGTTATTTCTACAAGATAACCTAAATGCATTTATTGAACGAAGCACCTTTCGAAGATGATTACCATTGAGATTCAGTTTAAAATTGGTTTATGTTAATTTCAGTTTCGACTTTGCATTATCATCATCCACGTTTCAATCACATATGCAATACAACCTTTGAAACCAACAAAATATGACTTATTTTTTTTAGGTAATGTCCGATCCTAAAATGTACGATTTTATAGAAAGGATTTACTATATTTCGATTATGAATCGACTGCCAATCAGAACACGATGTGCAAAATGACAATTAACGGTTATTTAATAATAATTTAGTGCTGAATCAATAGATTATCCCTCGGCTGCGTTATTTTAGCAATTATATTTTAATTGATCACAACATCTCAGACTACCTTTAAATCCTTTTTCAATCCGTTAGTATAAATTGAAAAATAATCCTTGCAAGTTAAAATACTTCAGGATTCGGTTCAGACATTACAAAGGGGTCGTTTTTCATACAATATCAACGGTTTTCATATCAGTATTTTCTTATTCATGGTGGTGTTTCCGGAATTGAATATTCATTTATTAACTTTAAATTCAGGGTCAGTTTCATTTATTGACGAGTTAATTCGAACACCATTTATTTTTGCTTTAGTATTTGTGTTGGCTTTAGCCATAAAAATCAAAAGAATGTTTTAGAAGTTTGTTTGCAACAACTCCAAAGAATACGCATTGAAATTGTTCTCGAATGTGGAAATAGAAGGTCCAATTGCTTTGGCTCGTAAATTTCAACTGACGATGTTATAACTGATCAAAAGCAGTACGAAGAACATAATAATGAACATTTGTAAATAAGATTTTATTGTCAAAATATAAACAATACTAAAACCTTAATCTAGCTCAACGAGTGTTAACCAAACCAGCGACCGGCGTCCAATTCGGTATTAGTTTGAAATCACCTTTAAATTATTTTCATAGAAATCAAGTAATTTATTCAGATTAATGGTATAAATAATTGTTTAAATAGATTGTATTACATTAACCTCAAAACTAGTTACGGTTCTTATTGATAACTAAGTCTGTTTGTTTACGACTGAATGTAAATGCAGAAATGATAGTGATTTCACTATTTAACAAAATGTTTGAGGTTTATGTAACTAGCTTGGCTTTGATTCTTGAGGAATTTAAGCTATTCTTTTTAGTACACGTTTTTCAATTCAGCTGTCATATAATATGTTATTACACATTACGATACATAGAATGTTAAACAACAAGGTTATATGTTTTTGATATACATATAACATGTGGACATTTCTAACTAGGCCTCTTGCATTTTTATAGCTCTAAACATATTCTGGAAAATAGATAAATTGTTAATTGATATTATGTAGAGTTTTCATTACATTAAATGTGTTCATAAAAGGTTGAAAACTCAACGAACCATAACAAGATCCATTGAGTCAAGAATAGCAAAATATTTGTAATATATCAGTAAGCCGACACTTGAAATTATTTATTAACATTGAAACACGATAACCTAATTCACCTCGGATGATTTTGCAAATACATTTGCTTTGCTGTCTTATTTTACGAAAAAGAAATTTATTAGTTTATATATATTTAGATTTTATATTCGTTCCTTCCTTGTTATTTTAAGGGTAACAATTTTTTATTACTTCAAATAATTAGAGGCAAGATAGAGGAAAATAATAGAAAAACTGTACTTACTGATTTTAAGAAAACCACAGTATGGTGTTACATTACAAAACATACACTAGAAATCTAAACTTTTACAAGTTGCATTTCTCACAAGTTTGAATGTTCTCTCACACTGAGAACTATTAAAAATGTCACTTTCAGTAACATACGAAGAATGCGAACATCTTGCAAGATTACATTTTGATGTAGTTGAATTAACATGAGACAATTTTTCTCTTAGAAGTAAACTTTCGGATTAAGCAATGATTGGTAAGATTCATTTTATTTTTTATCTATGACATACTACATTACAGTGTAGAGACTATTTCAGCGTTGGGTGGTTTAGGAGGGGGTGTTAACCTTCCATCAACGGGGTCCGGGGTGGTCCCTGGGTCCTAGAAAAATTGCATATAACTAGAGAAAATGGTGTAATCTGGCGACTTCCGGGGCTGCTCAATTGCTGTTGAACATACTCTGTTTTCCATGGCCACTATTTGCAACTTTACAACTTTTCAACTGTGTTTAAGAGTCAAAGATATCTAATTTTATGAAAAAACCTTCAATGACGCCGATTTTCGTTTGTGTTTAACTCAAGATACTAACCTTTGTCGCCAGAATTTGAGACGAAATATTAATTACAAGTGTCTATAGTTTTTTTTCTGCAGTAAGAAATTATATACCTTTTAATTTTCATTTATTAATTTATCGCCTAACAGCCGCGGGGCATGAAAGTACACTGACCTTGGTCGTTAAGGATTATCGATTTTGTACAATACCCTGTCAACACGGAGATCTACCTTTATGACAAAATTCGGTGTACATGCATTTCATGAAAAAAAATAAGGGAAGACCACTGTTTTTATTCTTTCGCGAGACATTTAAATATCTTTCCAAACGTTTAAAGGCTGATATTCGTTTAGAATATAGGACAGAATTAGTTTATTCATAAAATTTTATAACACTATTCAAATTTTACAAATACATTTATTCTTTAATACACATATTCTTGAATATTCCTGAAAATTAATTCTAAACATAAGTACATTGATAACTGATGTTGTGCAGAATTTTTTTTCTTCTGTGAACGAAGTACAAAGAGTTTAAATCAAAGAAATATTGAGATATGATTATTAGTCCCATTCCGGTGGAACACTGGAGGGGACTATAGGAATGACCTCCGTCCGCATGTCCGTCCGTCCACCCGTCAGTAGATCTTGATCACGCAGTTACTCAAAAAGTGTTCAAGCTAGGTTTTAAAAAAAGACTTGGAATGCAAATAAACGTTAATAAGTAGATTGCACAAGTACAATACTCATGCTTGCAGGACAAAGGTGAAAGCTACTACTGAAGGTCAATAAAAACTTGTTTCCGCTCCATATTAAATGATTTTAGACAATGTTTCAATACATGACATATGTCTGCCGGTCAAAGTTCAAGGTGACCACTGGAAGTTTCCACCAGTAGGGGACTTCTGAATTGTCACTGCAATAGCCGAATACTCGTTCCTGTACGAAAAAAGGACCTGTTTTACAGCTGTAAAACGTCTGTAAAAGACCTGTATTTTGAAATTACAACTGTAAAAGACCTGTAAATGGAAAACTGATCAGAAATACAGTTAAAATTTTCAGGTGTAAGATATGAAGGTCTCAATTTACAGCTGTAAAAATTTTACTGTTGAAAGTTACAGCTGTAAAATGGTCATGTCTCAAAATTACAGCTGTAACATTTTTGGAGGGAAACATGAGTATTGTCAGCCATCTTTAATGCATTTTGGCGGGATATAACTGAAATTCACACAGACATCACATCTTGTAAAATTTTGGAATTTAAAGCGGTATAGAGTAAGTACAGATGTTTAATTATCTATTATAGTTGTAAAAGAACATGTATAAGTACATACGTTAACTATTTACTCTATACTAGAAGCCGATAAGTTTAAAAGAAATAATTACAAGATTGCCATATGTTTTCATGACTGACAAAGAAGTTTTATAAACAAGATCTGCATATGTTCTACTTTGTATCCTACTCTTGAATTTTGCTGTTGCTGTACTGTAATCATACCACATATACTTTACGTACTAGATCATTTATTTTGCCATTTTCATAGTAATTGCAACCTTATCTAGAGAATTGCTATTCATCCTAAAACTTTTTGCACCTCTACTTTCGTCCCTTAAAATAATGCCCTCTTTTTCAATACCTATAATATTTCTACAGCTGTAACTTTTGGGCATTTTTACAACTGTAAGTTTTTTCATTTTTACGCCTGTAACTTTTTTTACAGGTGTAGCTCATTTGCATATTTCGAACTGTTTTACAGTCGTTTGACAGCTGTAATTTGAAATCTACAGCTGTAAAATCAATATTGTTATATAAAATCTACAGGTGTAAATTTGGAATAAGCATGACTGTTATTTTGAACAAAAATACAGGCCTTTTACAGCTGTAAAATTTCGTACAGGTTATCATATCTGCATCCTGCAATTACTTCAAAAGTGTTCAAGCTAGGTTGATAAAACTTGATTTGCAAATACAAGTCAGTAAGTAGATTATACACGTATGTTACCCACGCTTGCAGGACAAAGGTGAAAATTACTTTTCAAGATCAAGTAAAAATTGTTTTCGCTCCATATCTATTAAATGATAGACTTTTAAGACGATGTTTCTATACATGACCTATATTTGTCACCACTGAAAATTTCCACCGGTAGGGGACTTCTGAGTTGTCACTGCAATAGTCGGTCACTTGTTGTCTTTGTACTGACCTTGATATTGTCGGTAATTACTTCAAATAAAATTCAATTTTCGGGCGTTTACTTAAATGTTATATTTACATGTAAACTAGAATTTAACATATTGATCAAAAGCCGTTAGACCACACACTACCGTTTCGCAACAGTAGCTAGTCAGTACTTCAGTTGTATAAATAATATAATAGCGGCCTTTTTAGTGAGCATGAAATTAAGATTAGTTCATATATATGACAAAAGGATATCAGTCTTTGTGCAAGATTATAAGAATATCTTTTTGGCGAAGCTAGTCAGCGGCCCGTTTATTATGTCCATTTATCACATGTTTGACGTCGCGGAAGTGTAAATAAAAAACTGATAGCCTTGTGTAAAAAAACTTTGATGTCGATGTTGTTTAAAGTATTAGAAACGTTGGTCAAACTGACTTGTTTATATATATATAAATAAAAAGTAGAATTATTGATGTTTCGACAGGAAAAGCTAACATGTGATAAAAAGAATATTACGTGTGTGACTGTTCACATTGAATATATTAGGTTCATTGAATAAAATTGATAAAATGCTTGGCAAAGTCTTACATTTAATTTTTTATTCAACATTTATAATAAATTCAATATGAAAAGACACTCATGTAATAAACGCTATGTTAAACATAACTGAGACTTTAAAATCTACGAAGTTCTTATACTGGTTTACAATCGGGCATTTACACAGATACGCAAAAACTAAAGAATAAAATCTATTTCAGTAATAATTTCTTCATAATGCGACTTATGAAAACAATCTATACAAAATATTTAAAATCATTTTGAGATTCCTTTAGAGCATACAAGTATTAAAGTAAACACAATCTGATAACAAAATAGGCAAAGTGTTTTGTTAAACGTATTTTGGAAGGCAACACAAAAATTTCCATTAGTATGTTTAATAATTTTTCATTTAATTGAAACCCGATGACCTAAATCGCATAAAATAAATTTGCAAATTCCTTTGTTTTCACATTTCAACATTTACATTTTGAATAATGTAAATACGTATGTCAAACTTTATTCATTACGAGTACTGATAAAACATTATAATTCAATATATATGAATATATTTGCACTGTACAATATATCAATATATAACCACATGTCAAACAAACAATTTGCAATTTGTATTTCATGCTAATAATATGAAGAACTGTCAATAGTCTGTGAATAAAAGACATTATGTACAACGTGTTTTTATTCAGATTTTGCGCTTCAACTGGTGTCTTTTGAAAAACAAGCTTTCTTCATCACAGCTACATTATTGTAGGGTTTTTCTATACAAACTCAAAATGCATTAATTATCTACCTAGTGTGGTGTGATGTTCTTGTGGTCTATTTCAATATCCTTTACATCTTTTTTCGAGTAAAGCTAACATGTGACCTTTTCTGAATACCAAGTTACGCTTTATTTTAACTAGGAATTCCATAGGGGTTTTCTCAAACTGTATATAAGTTGTTTTTATATACAAAACTGAACAGCCGCATATTTAGCATCCGGTTCTAATGCCGTAATACTGTTTCCTTTTAAAATATCCGAGAAAAGACAGTTATATAATAAGATTTATTAATATCCGTTGTATTGTATATTATGGAATACCAATATACATGTATTTTTTCTTACAAGCTTTTTAACAGCGCGGGCGCATTTTTTTAAATATCCTTTTAACGTTTATACCTTTTTAAGTAATGTATCTAAGTATTCAAATCTTTCGACTACCATATTTATAAACAAGACATCGCAAACTTATTCTTTTTTTATCTGAAGCGCAGCAACTTATTTGTATGCTTGTAGTCAATGTAGTCAATTTCACGAGGTTCCAGCCAGTATTCGCTAGCAGTGAAAACGGCTATTAATTCAACGATCAACATACCTTTTAATTAAGGATTTGAACCAATGACCACATGGTAAGGAGACTGACACTCTTCCCTGTACCACATGAGATCAGGGAATCAAAACAACACATGTTACAAGTTAGTTGAATATTTGGTATCGAAGAATGTATATAATGAGTTTAAACATAGTTTCGTACTATTGCACACGGGTCGCTGAAATGTTATTGTACGACTCACAATTTAAAATATGCACGATACGATGCGAGACAATTTAATGCACCGCGGTAAAAAATGTCTTACTCGGTATTTTATATGTATATTCTAAACTAATTCAAACCCTACACATTCATTTTTATACGGTACTGAATTCATTCAGTTTTCCATGCCACGTTATCAGGATATAAAAGATGGCTGGCCTACATTATAATTTTTAAACCAATATATACCGTGAGTTTTTATGAGTTTAAACCTTTGTCCAAGTTCCCCTCAGTCTGGTATCTACACATACCATATGTATGAATGTGTTTGAAAAAGTACGCGACTAAAATGGCTTTGTCAATGAAAAGGCAAGTATTGACTACAAAGCTGGTTGTATCAAATGACCACACAGAATTGCTCAAAGGGTGTCAAAAGTATAATTTCGTTGAAAATTCTATGCATGCACTGGCCATAAAACATTTTTTGTTTTGAAATATGAACAGAATTTGACCTTGGACACGTCCCAGGCCCCATGTTCACAAACAATTTTCGGTTTCCGCTGGGTTTTAGTTTTACATTTTGACATCCAGTTTTAATGGTACTTGAAGATTAAATTTCAATTGAGACTGATAATCCATACTGAGTAGTCACTTTCAGATAGTAAATCTAAAACAACTTTTAACATGCCATTTTGATATCAGATTATGAAAATATAAAGTGGCTATTTCCTCTTTATTTCCAAACATGCTGAAACATAACTAATTCAGGATGTTTTAGCTAAAATATGGTAGTATATCGTATCTCGTTTCGACGGGGTTGAAAGATACATGTATGAGAACTTCCAAAATGTTTAGACAAAGTGTTGAACTAAATCATTCAAGATATTTCAGTAAAACTTCTATTTTAACGATTATTAGATACAATTATCAAAATTAATGTAAAACAATGACACTTTTCGTACAGATGTTTAGGAGAACGCGGGTATTTATACTATGCAACAAAAAACGGACTTTCATTTCATTTAGAATGTTTTGTTTTTTTTTTTTTTGTTTTTTTTTTCGTGATAATATTTTGTACTGTTTTTTTGTTGTTGCTAAAAACCTAGTCTAAGAATTATATGGACGGACACATATTAAAACCAGGAATCGTCGTTATCTTCAAATCCATGTTTCAAGTTGTATTTTTAATGCCTGAACATTCTAAAGTAAAGAATTATCGTAGTACAGTGAGTTCGAAACTTCATATGTCATGTCGTTCGATTCGCACGGAGGTTAAGTAACGTCACAAATGTCTCAAAATATAAAAACAAAATGTTAAAGCATACGGATAATTGAAGAACCTGCTTAACGCAAGTAAAATGTGATTGAGTATTTAGATGACATCAGAATATTGCGATAACGTGTTTTATTTATTTTTTGTTGGTTTTAATATCGAAAAGACAGAATTATAGGTAATATGGTGACTTTCCAGCTTTAATGGTGGAGGAATACCCAAGGTTCCCCTCTGTACATTATTTCATCACGAGCGGGCTCCTGGGTAGAACCACCGACCTTCCGTACACATATATGTAAAAGAAACATATAAACCATTAGTATGTTTTCTTCTTTTGAGAACCTCTAAATATTTTGAGAAAAATCCTCCTGTTAGTAAGCAGTCCGCTGTCCGCAGTCCGCGTCAAAATATGTTGAAAATCTCTAACAGAACCTCAAGTCGATCAACTGTAACAGTTGTTGTTGGTGTAGTTTGTTAGTCCGAAGGAATCAGTCATGACAAAAATATTAATTCTACCTGGCATTTATCTATGCACCCAAGTGACACCAATGGGAAATGACCTAATGTTTAGGTGAAAAACAGAAATGTCATTTAATTTAAACATTTTTCAATTTTCATGGTAAGTATTGAGGAGTTTTTGTTATGTATTTATATCATGTGTGATCTGATGTACCTACAATTATTTCCAACGTCAAGTAGTGGATCTGAATTGTTGTCATCAAAATTTGAATTATTTTATATACTTTTTAACTGACAAAATATTCCATAATCAGATAATCTTTTATAGTCTTAACTAATACATATGAATACCCAATGTTAGTTTTTTCATGATATGAAATTTTAAGTACTATCTCTTCAAAATGAATCAGTCTTCAAGAGAGGGAAACTGGCTTCCTTTGCAGTAAAAATTGTTGATAGGAAGTGCGTCATTGGAATTATTATAGCGTTTCTTATCTTAAGGTAAAAAGATGCCAAAGAAACAAATCAGCAGAAATGATTTTTTTTTAACTTTTAACAAAAAGGCGAAAATTGATAGGTGCGAATCAGTTTGAGATAGCAAACAGTAGTCTTCACTGAAAAAAAAAAACAAACAAACTCTTACTGAATACAGTATACTGGTAACATAAATGTAACAAATGTTATAGAAAATTTAGCCGTATCCAAGATTCTAGCTGGATTACAAAGAAAAACGATGTCGAAAAAAATGGATTTGTATATTTAAACACTCTCTTGAAGTCTCTCTTGGGCATTGGGCATTCTTGATACATTTATTAACTAATTATTCAGGCTGTAGAAACCCACATAACTTTGAAATAGGGTTAAAATAGACAAAAAAGGATCATCAAAACAATTATAGAGGATCAATGGTCATCTGAAAACTACATTCCTAAACCTGACAAAAATGTTGTCAAATAGAAAAAGAAAATAAAAAGAAATTATTTTATAAATTTCGCCACAGGTCAACATTGTATATCTATCAATAATGCAACTAGTACAAAAAGTTACAGCGAGAAATGTAGCATTCTCCCTGTCAAAACTCTCTTGAATAAGGACAGTTAGTCATTTAATAGATTCTGCGGTATAGTGGTATTTATTTTATGCTCTTCTGTGTTAGTTTACGCAACTACATTTGAATGCGAAATGATATGAATTATAAATGAAAGGAATTTCCTTGCAAAAATATTCTTCAGTAAAGGAAAAGATGTATGAAAATAATCAGACGATGATAAATATATACATTTTATCATAATAAATTGTAAAAGAAATCAGGAAACGTAATAGAACTATTATAGTTTTTCTACAAAGGCATCCTAACGTCACGACATTATGCACGTAACGTTGCGCGGACAAACTGAATATAATTTGGTTAACAACATTAAAAATGCATAAAATAAATAGAAAATTTGTTTGTTTCAGTGTAAAATCGAATATATTTAACTTGTGAACACCATAATTTACATTTTCACCCGTGAAAATATTGCATTATAGTGTTCACTCAGTGAAATATATTGCGATATTACACTAAAACAAACAAATATTCTCTATATCGTATTTACTGACTGAATAAACATTGTAATTATTCATTTTAAACTTTTCCAGGATTTTGCCAGAAATCTTTATCGACCAAAATAAGAATTTATTGCAATATCATTAACATGGGCTTTTCCCACAGTTACTCTTATGTCTATAGCTTCGAAATATCTGTAGTGGTACAAGACTTTGAATTAGCAACGTAACGAACTGTATATGGTTATATATGCAACTTTGGAACCAAAAACGTCGTTGGAAGTTTAATTTGCCGATCGTCGACACCAATCATATATTAAGTTTCAAATTAGAAAATATCAGTGATCAGCAGACAGATTTTGTTCAACAGAAGAACTCAATGTAAAAGCCTTAGTGCTGATTACTTCGTTTCTTTTTAATATTAATAAAATGTAGGCGTCAAAAGATGATATTGTTGGCCGCCCTGCCTGATGGAACAAAGTTAGATTTCCTTCTTTAGATCTCTTAAAGTAAATTTAAACAGTTTCAAAACTATTTCGTATCATAGACGTTAGTATAATAGCCTGGCAATAGGTATGGAAAGATTGCATTTGACATGGCAAAACAGGACGTTAAATATCGAACAATTTAGGTGTTACTATGTGACATTAAATGACGTATTTGAGCAAACCCCCCCCCCCCCCCCCCCACGCCCCCACCCAAAAAAAAAAAAAAGAGAAAGAAACATAAGCACAGGCTCTAGATTAAGATATATAATAGATATATGTGCAACATCGGTCAAAACAAGGAGGTGCCCTACTGTGGTCTGTTTATCGCCCGTTTTGTCCTCTTGTATATGTAAATGTGAGTGTGTATGCGAGGTGGGGAGGGGAGGGGTAGTGTGTGTGTATGTGTGTGTGTGGTTGCTGCTTGCTTTAAGTTTCGCTTCTGGAACGTCGAATTCCCTGCCGAATATTTATCCTTGTTTTTTAATCATTTTTTACGAAAGTTATAAGAATAAGAGGTTGTTTTTTGTAAAGAAACGTCTCGTCATAGTATGAAAAAAGTACATGATCAATTTATTGCCATTCGTTTATTTAAGGAAATGGAATTTTTCTTAACTATATTCAATTTGTGCACATTATTGTAGAGGAAACCTCACGATTTGTGTTGCGATTGTGCTAAGTGTTTCAATTGTTTTTTTTTTATTTTATTGCCCTAATGAGGCCTCAGATGAGAAACGTTTTGCCCTTAATTTATTCAACCGGCAAATTTCCGTTCTTAATGCCTCAGCATAAGTACCATTTACACGACATATTTCTTAATAAATCTTGTTTGGTGATATTCTTAAAGTAGCCCACATTTTATTAAAAATCTTGTTTACTACAAATCTGTTATTGCAACTTATTTTGTTTACTTTTCTGCGTAGTTAGCTGCACACTTACATTATACCTATCGTTTTAGAATAACTAGGTGTTTATGAATATAATATAATCGTTTACAATATTTATTAATCACACAATAACGTTGTATGTGTTCTATGTCTGAAGTGAAAGCTTCATAGGTGAGAATGTTTTACGAAAGCAAACCTGACATAACTAGAGCTAGACATATGCCTTATTTAAATGCATTTCTGTTTAGCGTTTTACATTTTTTGTCTTAAAAAGTTGCAAAACCTTCAGTAGAGCACATTTTAGAAGATGTATCATTTCTTTAATATTCAGCTAGTTTCCCAAACAAAGTACAGAGTTGGTGCGGGTTGCCAAAATCATACAGACGGCACAACATAATGAAGAAGTGCAAATTTAACAAAGACTAAAAATCAAACTTGGTTGGGCATTTAGTGACTCTTTATAAAAATGAAGAACATGGATAACCTTAACGCTCCTTCTCTAGCACCGGTTTCAGCAGAAATCTGTAATTGTAAAGTTGAAAGGACACCGTGATACTAAAGGGTCCGAAAATATATTGTCAATAAGCTCAAGTACGGGGAGACGTTTTACAGCCGTCACATCCACGGCACTAGAAGACTACTGTTGCTATAGGTAAAATATGTGGAAAGATCATTTGAAAGCATATAATGCATCTAAGCAACATAATGTATTTTGTAGACTGAATTCGAAAAAGCTTTTTATTTAAATTTCTGTCCCCCATCTCTCCTCTCACCACAAACACAACACACAAATTATCAAGATTTACTGTTTACGTATGTTAAAACTGTTTTAATATTTCTTTTACAGTCTTAAATTTTACTTACAACAAAAATATATTACAGAATGAACTCAGTTTCGTATACTCATCAAATTAAAACATTTTGCATCATGGATTTATATTTTCATTATTTATGTCATTAAAAATGTATACATATTCTTCTTATTTCTACATAGAAAATCTGACCTATTATTGACTTGAGGAGAAGTCGTCAATATGACTCATTTTAAACATTACTGATAATTTAAACTCATTTTGATAAAAACCGTTGGTCTCCATTGAACACATTCAGATCTTATCTATTTAAAGTTGACATAAAAGTACGTAAGAAGGATTTAGGTGTGAGCTGACGAGATAGTATTTTGAGAAACCATCAATTCAAGTAAGTTTCTACGTTTATTATATAGAGATATTTTTTATTTTACATCAGTTATCACATGCTTTAATACTATGTAGTATATTGATCACGGTTCGGCAAATCATTTTAGAGATTTTGAAATTGAAAAGATATTTTCGAAAGTGTATAGGTCATATTCTAAAGTCAAATACACTAGGCCAAGAACGGCCATCTTTTTATTTGTATCCGTAAAATAATAGATTAGTGACAACACTTTAAAGATAAGCGATGTTATGCGGTAAGTACAATATATATTTTTATCAGTTTTAACACTACTTTAAAAATGACAACTAATGCAAACTTTATTGTATACATATGTAAAATGAACATTATTATGACTGCAATACATAAGGCTGATATACAGCTATGAAGCTTTTCATGGAATTACCTTCCAGTGTGTAGTTTAAAAGGTTTCATGGAAATCTCTTTCATATAATTTGTTTCTTGGTTGTCTATCCTAAATAAGATAAACATTTCCTTACATTTTTTCTTCCCATTTCACATTAACATTTGACAGTATTTATCCGTTATCGATTTCCGGTAATCTGTTTATAGATTATATGACCTTATAGCATGCATTACATTGAACAAGACAGATACCATTTTTTTTTCAGTCGAAATTCACATGTAATATAATAAATGGGCTTCAAATGTTCATGATAAAAGTTAAGTATTACTAAACGGGGGTTTATTTTTGTATCATTTTTATTTCAAGCACAAAATTATTCGTAATACTTTAGTTCGCAGTATAATGTGTCTGTAGCTAATAAATAAAACTTCAATTTAATGAAAGATAGCAAAAATCATGAAAATCAGCTTCATATCGGTGAATGAAAATGTCCAATATTAATTAGATGTAGCTAAAACTGCAGGTAATACAATTGTTCCTCTAGTCACAGGTTTCTAAGCGCTATGACATTAAACAGTAATCAACAAACTGTACATATCTTATTACGTTTTTTTCACAATAAAGTAAATCCTGGACCAAATAATTTAAAGTAGAATGATTCACTTGTAATTTTCAATAAATTATATTGTTAGCTCGCCTGTCACAAAGTGACAAAGTGAGCTTTTGTGATCGCGCGGCGTCCGTCGTCCGTGCGTCCGTGCGTCCATGCGTAAGTGTTTGCTTGTGACCATTTTAGAGGTCACATTTTTAATGGGATCTTTATGAAAGTTAGTCAGAATGTTTATCTTGATGATATCTAGGTCAAGGTTACGTGCGGTTGAAAACTAGGTCAGTAGGTCTAAAAATAGAAAAAAATTGACCTCCCTAGAGGCCATATTTTTCGATTGATCTTCACGAAAATTGTTGACAATGTTAACCTTGGTAATGTTTAGGTCATCTTTGAAACTGGGTTACGTGCGATCAAAAATTAGGTCAGTAGATTAAAAAATAGAAAAACATTGTGACCTAACTAGAGACCATATTTTTTCATGAGATCTTCATGAATATTTGTTAGAATGTTAACCTTGATGATATCTAGGTCAAGTGCAAAGCTGGGTTACGTGCCTACAAAGAATAGGTCATTAGGTCAAATAATAGAAAAAGCTTGTGACCTCTCTAGAGGCCATAGTTTTCAATGAATCTTCATGAAAATTTGTCAGAATTGTTATCTTGATGATATCTAGATCAACTTAAAAACTGGGTTACATGAGTTTAAAAAGTAGGTCACTATGTCAAATATTAGTAAAAACGACGTCATACTCAGTTCAAAACTAGGTCATGTAGGTGAGCGATTCAGGACTATCATGGTCCTCTCGTTTTTATTATTATCAAATGAAAATATGAAAGAAATGTTTGAGTGCTAAATAATTATTTTAATCAACCGAATGTAATCACTTTTAACAGTTCATCAGTTTGCAATTCCTCCAGAATATACCAGTTACTTAGTAAATATGATATGATAACACGTTCCTACTTGAACGGACATTTTTTGTTTAATAGGATTCGATATGAAAAGAGGAGAACAAAAATCAGATAACATGTAAAATCTTTATCATTTAAAGTCAATAAATTACTTCAAATGAATAACATTTGCGTGTCGTTTTCTTACATTCGTAGTTAAACGATGAAACGATTACAGTCAAAATTGTATGTAGCCGACACCCAGACAAAACGACACAATATGGCTTTATAAGCAGTTTGAGTCTTATAAGATACTACAAAATTGGTATCTAATTTTGAAAATGATTTAAAATTGTTTAAGGTCGCTCGCTACAGTTTTGTATTTTTTTTCTCAATAATAGATTTTAATGAAATGTTTTGTATTAAAAGACCATGTTATGATGTATTGAAAAATGAAATAAAAAACTAGGTCATCAGCTTTGTTTCAATTTAATTTGCCCCTAGATATGGTGTTATTTTAAATATTTTTCAAAATTTCTGTAATCCTAAATTATATTTCAGTAAAGTACAATAATCAGCATAAATTTGATTATCTAAGTATTTTTTTTATAACGGAAAACAATATATCTATTTGAAACATGCTCAGAGAAATGACAAGAACATGATTTTGTGAAGAAAGAAATACTTGTTCAGCAAACCAAAGGGCTATTTTTGCATATTTTTGTCAGTTTTACGTTGGTACTTCTGCTATTTTACCGAGTTTCACATAATAGAATTTAATCAAACTCTGCACATACCTTTGGTTATGTCTACCTAATCTAAAACAAAAAGAAAATTGATAGGTCACCATATTAGATTTCGCTTAAATCAAATTACAACGAGGTGGGGTGTGGCGGGCATTTATACAACGCAGGTTTGTACGGAATACTCTTTCAGTGTTTGAGCAAATGACTTAGAAATATATATATATAATTATCAAATGGCAGGTTTCTTAATAAGCGGATTTTAAGGTGTTTCTGAAGCATTTTGATGGCATAGAACGATGAAAGTTTCCGCCGTTCGGTTAACAAAACATATAGTTTACGAATGTACGGTACAGGTACGGTACGGAAACAGCTGTGACTCAATGCAGAGTTTGAGCGCTGGTATAAATAACAGACTCCAGTATATGTCGGACTGAAGCAATTTGAACTAAAAGTACTTTAAATGTATATATTTTGTAACCATGGTGATACTTACCCTAACCTTTAGTCAGTATATTATACATTTTGTACATTAAATGCATGCGAACATACAATAAATTGCGAATTTTTGCCGTACGCGACATTAGATAATCACTTCCGGGCATGCACAGAAGACCGCACCAAATCTGCAGTGAGCTACATCGATTACATATTGGCACGATGTTGGGTTAAATATCGACCCGTCCGGAAAAAAAACTGTAACGAGTGCCTTTAAGTAGCACATTGTCGAGTGCAATCTACATTTCAAATCAGTAGAAGAATTTCAGTTTTCATGAAATTTTGACTAAATCACATTTCAGATATGTCTCATTGAAATATTTAAATAATTTCTATTTTGATGTAGGTCGATGACATTGTCTCAGATTTTGCACTGCAGCAACATCACACATTTCACACAAGAGAAGCATGCCTGTCTTGTTGACTGAGTGGAAGTACTTTCTCTTTTTGGTTTTGGTAACAGTTTCATGTGGACAAAATCTTTCAGATTTGGGACCGACACGGTAGGTTTTGTATATAGTTTTGAAAATTTAATATAATTTATTTTACTTCCGTTATTCACTTGTTTGACTTTGTGGTGAATACATTTTAAAACTTGCGTGTTGCATAAAAAATGTAAATTCGACTGTAATAGCTATAAAGAAATTTAGCGTCTACTATTTGCGTATGTAGTATTTGTTTGTTTGTTTGTTTTGGGTTTAACGCCGTTTTTCAACAGTATTTCAGTCATAATTATAACGGCGGACAGTTAACCTAACCAGTGTTCATGGATTCTGTACCAGTACAAACCTGTTCTCCGCAAGTAAATGCCAACTTCCCCACATGAATCAGAGGTGGAGGACTAATGATTTCTGACACAATGTCGTTCATCAAATAGTCACGGAGAACATACGCCCCGCCCGAGGATCGAACTCACGACACCGCGATCCGTAGACCGACGCTCTACCTACTGAGCTAAGCGGGCGGGCTTGCTTTATATTAACCTGACACTCATAATTACCTGCCAATATGTTCGAAATTTTTCATAATCAAGCGATATTTGTATCGGAAATATTTCACTTTATAGTCGAACTTCGATGGCTCGAACTCGAGGGTCCCGTTGAAATAAGTTCGAGTTTTCCGTTGTTCGAGCCATCCAAATGGCGGCCATTTTGAATTTGGGAATTCGAGGGCATGATGTGTTACAAACCTTACATCGTAATATATTGTCATATTGTACCTACACGTGTGTATGATACGATGATTTGTAAAAACAAACGCTGAAATAGTCTTTATTATTTATTTTCAAACATGACATAGATACGAAAAAAACATAGATTAAACACTAATATGTAATAAAGAATTTGGTGAAGACAGCATCTAATAAGAAGACATGAATAGCAAACCTTTATGAATCATAGTCCAGTGCAAATATTTTCAAATATAAACACGTTAAAACGCAAACAATTAATTCACGGACATGTACACAGAAATATTTGAAAACAGTACTAAATGACGTCACATGTAGACATAGGCTATAAATAGACACATGAAATCTACACAACGAATGAGCATACGTCAGTTTATTCATAATATCAGTGAGTCATGTACAGTATACAGTTTTACATTTTTTTTGAATAAATCCTTGATGGAGGACTGAACTGCCGAACGTTTGTTGAACTCTAATTTGGAGAGAGATTTGTACATAGTTCTAACACATGAGATTGAGTTTTTCACATTTGATGATGGCGTTATATATTTTGTTTCTAAAGTTTTTGGATCTTATTTTCGTTTTGTTCCTTGCTTTCCAGAAGCCGACTTAGCTATCCCCCCGTTTCCGGGTCCTTTACTAAGTTATTCAGCAATGATAAAGCAGTATGGAAGTTAACATCGAATCTCCCGTTTTTATGCAGAAAAAATAAAGACAGACATTGTTCAATTATTTCAAATAATTTTATTCGTATCAATCAAAGCCCATTAAAGCATTGCAGTGAACGAAAGTCACTTTGTTTAATTTGTTTGTCGTATACCGACGCTAATTACATAAGCGTGTGAAAATTACGCACGCGCCGGTTAAAGGGGAAGTTTGGCGAATGTCAGGCAGAGGTGTAAAAACATTTGTAAAACACAAGCCATTCCGGCGACAAATTGGCTGTTCGACTGAATAGGTGTAATTATCACTGTAATTGAGCCGAAGGGACCACCAAATGAATTCGAGAGTTCGAATTTTCGAAGTTCGAGCGATCCGAGGTAGAACTATATAGAATAAAGAAGGAATAAATTCGGGACCGGGCGAAGAGTTCGAACGATCCCGGGTGTTCGAAATATCCGAGTTCGAGCCATTGAAGTTCAACTGTACTTTGTTAGTGACTCTGAATCTGATCTAAAGAATTTAAGTTCAGATGTTCGTGCTGACTTTGTCACACAACTTAAAGCGGCATGCCTCCAGATCGTTCGACAACAAAACAAATTATTTTTTAGATATTTAGATATCTTAAAATAAATGCTATATTTCTTATTAAGAAGGATTTAAAACTTAATTACTGACAAACTTGATGTTACGGAAACACATGAGAATTTGCTGTTTCTACTGTTCTTCCCTCTTTTTTTTCTCTTTTACTACATTTTACGATGAAAATCGAAAAGCGTTTGGCACGCTTTTACTCCAGTTAAACTGTCTCGATTATAAATATGTATATTATGAAGTGATTATTCACTACTTCAGCTATAGCGCTATTGGTTACGACGACGGAAAAATGTCTTTATTGCCGCGGCGGTCCGGGGTTCGATTCCCGACGCGGTCATCTTTTTTTCTAGATTTTGAACTTTTGAAATATTTAAAAACAAAACTTCATATTCTAATGTTCATAATATGACCAAACTTCAATTTGAAAGAAAAATTATTTTTCAGTCAAGTCTAATGCTGCTTTAATGAAAAAAATAAATAAAAAATGTAAAACAACCTATGAATTAGAGTGTCTTGATTATCTGTTCATATAGTTACTGGAAGGTTATTCAAAAACTCAGAACACCTTAAGACATCTTCTAGCCCTATAACTTACGATTTTCCTCGTAACATTATAGTTCTCTACCAATAGTTTTCTGATCACGCCAATCGTAGTAGAATTTTCCCTACCCAAGGGTAATCTGTGTTTCCAAGAAATACGAGAAAAGGACAGAAAAAATCTTTACAGAAGCTGCAAGATCCGCAGATTAGACGTTTGATACGCAAAATCGTCTAATTGTCCTCTATCAAGTCCATTAAAACATTAAATATTTACCCTGTCTATTGCAGTCAACTCTTTAACATGGACATAGAAAAAAAATCTTCTTTAGGCAAAGAGGTAGGAAAAAATCTTCTTTAGGCAAAGAGGTAGGTCCTCTATACTGTTTACGCACTACAAATATACATTTGAAGAGTGGAGAGTGAAAAAGTTGATTTTAAGTAATTCAATGGCAATAATTCTTACGTCCTGGGGCGGTTTGGCTAGTTAATGAACTTGAACGAGGAATTATGGTTCAAAATTTGGTTCAAGTTTGATGAAGATCAAAGTAGTAGCGCACATTCTGTATTGATTCAAATTTCGTTGTAATATAATTATCAACGCTTAATTTACAGAAATGTATGCCATTATTATAAGTGTCAGGCTGATACTTACGCACACTACACTGAATTTTCATGACATATATAAATTTATCTCGCCTTCTGCAAGTTTCTTGCATTATAGTTGGTCAAGATACGTCACGTGCAGAGACCTGATATATTTATTTCATGTCCTGCTAAGAAATGTTCACATATGAATTTTGATTAAAACAAAACGGCTGACGTAATTGAGTCAAGTCAGGTTATTATTAACTTCAGCCTGCTATAGACATCGTTTCCGAGAGTTAATATTAGTGTGTTCTTGCCGTTTTCAATCCCCTACTTAGTTAATATAAGGCTCGTGGAGTTAGCTGTAAGAAGCGAAAATAAAAGAGCAATAACTCGGACTGAAATCTTGTTTAAGATAAATCAACGCAAAACAAAGGAATAAACGTATTTTTACTCAGCAGTTTGTTGTAGGGTCATTTGGTATACACACAATATTATGGAGTTAATAGGATACGGGTTGAAAGCCACATTATAAAAAAAAGAAATAAATAAAATACATAAATGGCGGAGTAGGGAAAAAACAATGTGTTAAAGTTGTAATTCAGTCAAAATACTGTTCATTGTGCATTTACGACTGGTGTTAATCGATGATAAACAAAACATTATGACCAAACAAATGATTGCAGAATTCCAGTCTGCACTGTAATTAGCTTTGTTAATTTAAATTGTTTTCTCAACACGGACATTTTAAGTATAATTATATAACCAGTGCATGTGATTTTGAAATAATAAGAAAGTTGGCTAATTGTTCAAACCGCAACTTAGACTTACGTTGGTATAAGTAATTAAATTCTAATTTAATGACTAATAACTTATATTAAAAATGTATGTGTTATATCTGTGGTAGCATTAGTATTATGTTTGTTAAGGGGAAATGAGACAAAATTTCATATCTGAAAATAGAAAAATTATACATCATAGAATCTTTGTCAACATAACATTCAAATGTTTGTGTGTGCGAAAAGTACTGCTTGTCAGGTTGAAAAAAGTTCATGTATAGCTAAACACAGTAGAAATGTTTACCAGCACTATAAAGCTGGAAGTTTGTTTAACAAAAGATTGTTAGATATGAAATTGCACTGTATTAATGTATTTTCACATACATAAAAAAAAGTTTCTATATTAAGTCAAGGTAGATTTACTTGATAAATAACTTCTGCATTTGAAATTGATATGATCAAAAGATTTGTTTTCATTAAAGTTTCGCATTGGCAATCTTATATAAAATGCTTTCATCGTCACATATTACATTTTACAGATATGATTTGATCCACTATCTATTAGATGAGCGCCGGTATGACCCAAGCCTTCCACCCGATCTTTACACAGGTAATGACTTCTGGTAAAAACAATTAGAAACGTTAAAAAGATTTATATTTCATATTGCTATTCCACTTTACAACATTGCATACTATATTAGACCAATTGCAAACATCGTATGAAACAGATAGAATTAATACAAAACATTATGAGAAAAGTAGGGTCAATACAAGAAAACAGGGCCAATACGGAATTCAAGCATTTTAATTGGTTCAAAAGAGAAGGCCAATACGGAGAAGTCACTTCCGATAGATTTTTAAATGACGCCGTTATTTTACATCAGAGTTAAAGATAACAATTATTTTTACATTTTTGACACAAAAATCTTCTAACAATTTCATGCAGATGACTAAGCGAAGTACGATGCCGATGCACGTCTTTATAGATTACAACGATACTTTCGCTTTTTCGGTATCTTGTACAATAAGAAAAAATGCGAAACTCAGGTTATTTAAAAAGATGGGACTTATCTTTACAGAAATTTTGATAGTGTGGACTATTTGTGCAATGATAATTAGAAATTCACGTGCTTTTAAGTGGATGAATTAATTGGCAATCACGAGTGTCAGTTGGAAACTGCAAACAATTTCGGATAAGAATTATACAAGGCATGAGAATGCATAATATGTGTTTGGTTTGTTATCCTGATCAATACATATGTGTTCAATTTTGTGTCCTTGCATGCATTCTAAAAGGCAATGACTTTGAAAGCAGTTTTCATCCTAGTTTTAAACGATAAGGTACTCACTAAAGAAAATAAATAGGAATTCCAAAAAAAGGTAAGTCCTAATTACTCTTGATTATCTCGCGTCAAAAATATATCTAAAAATATTCTCAAGTACCTACAAACAACCAGTTTTGGTTTACTGGCTAAAATGAATATCATTTCTTAAGTAATTCTAAACAACTTGTCAAGATTTTCACCTGAACGTGCATAGCTGCCATAAGGTTAATCACAAAGTTCTTATGGTGTTACCGCCAACAGTCGAAAGTTGAATAATATTATTATCATCAATCACGAAATTTCATATTGGCCTGGTTATGTATCCTCAGGCAGTCGTTTTGGTCCTCGGCCTATGGCCTCGGGCGAATGCGACAACCCTTGGACAAATAACAAGGCCAATATGAAATCGCTTGGTTAATTTCATTATACTATGTCTTTAAAGTAATAAATTCAAAATAATTTCAGAAGACTCTATGTATCTTCATTCATGTTTAAGCTTTAGTCACCAATGCGTAACCTAAAATGACATTTAGATTTGCAATTTACGTTTATTTTGTTTGTTTTCTTTTTAGATTTTTCATCTAATTAAAAGGGATCAGTTATGAAGCTCTACTTACATTTCCAATGAGTTCTCACAATGATCGTAGGACTTTTATCACTGATATCTTATAATTTGCCGACTTTAAAATTATATCCATTTTTTTCTAAATTACTGCCCGTGTAAGTGTACGCATTATATTATGTAACAAACGTACCTCCGGTTTGCATTATTGTACAGGTACTTGTTGTGTAATAAACACGACGGTGGATAGTTTTAAAGATGAAGGAAAACTTCGTAGTGTAAAACGTTTTACAATTGCTCTGAAAATCTTAATTCAGCATAGAATATTGAACTTGTCTGTACTTGTTATTACATGAGATATTTTATGAAGTTCATATTGTCTTCAAAATATCGTTATGAAAGCCCTATAAAAGTGACAAGTGTCTGTAACGGTTTAAAGCATTTATACATATTTGCATATTTACAGTGACCAACTTCTGGTAAAGCAAAAGAGTACATCTATGTTTTTCAATTCGTTTCCATAGTACACATTATAGAATTGAGCAGAGTGTGCGCACTGTATTATTCTTGCGAAATATATGTATTATTCTTGTATTATCTATTTGATACTATTTCTTTTTTCAGGAAATATAACAACCGTTTCTGTGGAATTATCAATTTACGATCTTAATTCTGAAAGCGACATAGCAATGGTAAGTATGCAAAAAAATCCGTACTACTTCTAATGCATGATTTCCTGCTTTTGATAATAGCACTTCCTGCTAAAGTTATCAAGTAATTGAAATTAAGTGTACAATATGCCTACTACTGTTTATAGAAAAGCTGCCCTAAAGCTGTGTTGATAGAAAACATATCCAATAAACGTGTAATTCCTTTTTTTTAAAGGAGTTTGAATGTACTCTGTATCTGAGGATGAAATGGACAGACAATCGTCTGAACTTTACGGCAAATGATACTACTTTTGACACTATAGACTTGGGAGATACTATTGTGGACAAAACTTGGGTTCCAGACCTATATTTTCACCATTCGAGGAAGACTGAAATGCATGGACTGTTTACAAAGAATCAATTACTATATATTTACAGAAATGGCAGTGTGCTCTACAGTAGCAGGTACTACGTACATTTATATATTTTGTTTCCGTGAGCAATCACAAAATACATAATCGAGTTATATTTTTCCTAGCATACATTTTCACAAAAGCCTTTTTTACGAGTTACTTTATTTAAAACCTTATTATATCGACCTGTAACGAGGTATATAAAGTCCTATATTTTTATTCCCCTACATTTGTGTTGGGGGTATAAGTGTTGGTGTTGTCTGTACATCCGTACATCCGCGCCGACATTTGCGTACTAACGCGGCTAAGGGAACAATAGATAACTGTACTTTATCTTTGATATCATTTACTAATATGTGGCTGTTTTTCTTTTCTTTGGCTAAATGAGCAATGTAGAGAACAAAAGAGTGGCCACATGAATAACCTTATGTTGGAACGTTCGTTCATTCGTCCGTACGTACGCTCCAAACTCCTCCTACTCTATTAGCCTGATTTGCTTTAATCTTTTACAGGCGAACTTGTTGGGTGTTCAAACTCCCATGAAAGAAGGGACTTTTGCTGTGGCCTTTTTGACTGCAGTTATGGACATTTGACAAATTGGCTATATATTATATATAATATTCCTGTCTTTCTCCTCCCACAATATTAGTCTGATTTGCTCCAAATTTTCACAGATGAACAAAACTTGATGTGCAGATGAAAATAAAGGCAGAAACAACTTTTGCTGTGACTACTTTTACCGCAATTTTAGGCATATAGTAGTTTTTTCGTATAAAATATATTGGAAAATATTGATCTGAAAAACGCTAAAAGCTGTCAATTGTGTTACATAAAAGTAACAAAGTAAATAAGCAGTTTAAAATTGTATCATCTTAATCAAAGCTGTACATTTCAGCATCCATCTAGATTTGATTTGGTAAGATTGCGTATTGTAATCGTATTGAACATCCTTTGCAAGTTTATTATAATATAAATAGGAAACTCTATTTGACCCTGTTCACGATCTTAATCAATCAGTTTTTAAGATTCTTTGTTCATTACTCTGTGCTTTATAATCTGAGTGCGGTAAAAATGCATAATTGTTACTATGAATTTATTTACAGGTTTAATGTAAAGTGGCATTGCCAGATGAACCTTAACAAATATCCTTTCGACGAACCAGAATGCCCAATTGTCATTCAAAGTTGTACGTAAATATCTTATATTTTGTTTTATACCAATGTATGGATCCTCCTCGGCCGAAAGGTCAAGGTCGTTGTCTTCGAAACACTTGCCCCTAATCGGTGTCGATCCGAAACCTCACTTCAAGTGTTAAAGTCTGTCACATTAGGAATCGATCCATCTGTCTTATGGAAGGTCTGCGGATGTACATGTACCAAGATATTCGCTCTTGTCTGAACATCGGAAATCAAACAGAAATATGTACCAAGATATATTACTCTTGGAGCCAAGGTCCAAAATTTTGAAAATAAATGTCCGGCATGTTATACAAAATATTTCTACATTATGTTATACGGTAATGTCAGCAGCATTTTGAAATAAATCTAAATATGGTATTGAAAACAATTTATATTGCATTTACAGTATACAAGTCCACAGAAAATGTGTTTACAGATATCTACAACTAAAGGTCAAGGTCACAATCATGGTCAAATTGTCAAATTTATTGAATTGTTTGCTATTCGACTATTAACGTTTGGTATAGAAATAACACTTTACGAGAAAATCAACATCAGTGCTCATTGTTATGTACAACATTTATTTCTTTTCAGTCTTGAAACCATTCAGCTCCATATTTTCATTACAATGGAGAAATCCAAGATGGCGACCAAGATGGCCACCAATTTAAAGAAAATGGACAAAATACTGTAATGTCAGCAGCATTTTAAATTAATTCAAAATATGGTATTGAAAACAACTTGAATTGCATTAACAGTGTACAAGTCCTGTGAAAATGTGTTACAAATATCATCAATCTCAAGGTCAAGGTCACACTCAAGGTCAAAAGGTCAAATTTATTGATTTTTTAGCTATTCTGCTGTTAACGTTGGGTATAGAATTAACACTTTACGAGAAAATCAACCTCAATGATCATTATTATGTACAACATGTATGTGCTTTCAGTCTTGAAACCATTCAGCTCCATATTTTCATTACCATGGATAAATACAAGATGGCGACTAAGGTGGCTGACATTTGCAGAAAAGGTTTAAATAAGTATCAATTTAAACATAGATGAAGTATTTGACTTTTATCATAAGTAACTGCACAAAGTACAATTGAAAATGCAATAACCAGTGCAACAGAAGCTAAAACTGCAATCAAATGTCAAAGGTGACTTTACTTTAAACATTTAGATAAACCTTATCATATAATATTTTAGCTTCACATACTGATTACTGTTTTAAGTTCATCTCAGTTATTATACAAACATAAACAAACATATACACATTTTCTGTTACTAATACCAAGAACAGAATACTGTGCAATGTTCAGTAAGTGCAATTCCAGTGACACACTTTGTAAGTTGAAGAGTCTAAATGTTCTGTATTATTGCATTTCAAACATACCCCACCCACTGTATAATGGGAAATAGCACCCAACTTTGCCTACACTGTTCCATTCTAACTCAGCAAGAAAGGTTTTATAGTTTAAAAATTGAACAACATAGACTGATCAGCTGGCATCATTTTATTCTGGTCTACACCAGTTGGCTAGGGTAGGTAATTTAAGCACACTTAACAGAAAAATTTGAAACACATACAGTAAACATTCGCTACCAAAACTATATGGCAGAGCACGTTCATTGTATTTGTTTAATACAAAATATTTACATTCGCCCTATACTTTTCCATAGGAAATTATGATGTTCATTTCGTATGAATAGCAAAATAAAATGCGCGAAATTTACGTCAACGCTGCTTAGTGATAACTGACCACTGCTTGGGCGACGTCAGCGTATAGTCTGGGTGAACTTTTTTTAGATGACGTCGCAGTTGTTCCGTCTGGTGAATCGAATTACCGGAAAGCTGACTTTAATGTTAAATGCAACAAAGTGTGTGCAATTTAAAATAAAATCTTGTTTATAACTGGAAAGGAAAAATATGAAAATATAAGAAATGATTATTTTCTGTGTTCAAGCGAAATAAACGATAGAATAGGTTCGGCAAATTTAATATTAATCGCTGGCGCGATTCATGGATTTGTCGATCCTATTCTGTCGTTCATTTCGTATGAACATCGGAAAAAAATATTTTATTTCTTAAATGAATACAATCTGTTGAAAAAAGCTTAAAGTAGATGATAAGAAATGTAATTTTATGCATATATTCCTTTGAGAATTGTATATAGGTGTTGTAAACATAACTTAAGGCATAATTACGTACCAATTTAATAGTGATCCTCTCTGAACCTGTATCAATTCTTGACAAACTATAAATTGATAAACTGATTTATAAATTTCTATGACAATCCCGTTATGATATCTTTTTTTCGACTTTTTTGGCCATTTCTGTATCTTAAATTTATATATATGTGAACAGTAGTATTTTATTTTCTTCCATTTAAGTTCAGTCCTGTAATGTAATATCGCACTTGTTTGCATCAAAACAAAGTTGTAGTAAAACTGTACAGATATAGCGTCATCACGTTTTGTTATGTGAAACATTAGGTTACCAACTTCCATTTAGTTTGACAGTATGCCTAATTATTAGGCAGAACAATATTTTAGAAATGCACATGAAGAAATACATACAAAAAGTGTTCATCAGTAGATCAGTTCATTTTCTATGCCATCTCTTTAATGATACATTCATTATGTGCTTCGACATTTTTGCCACATTTATGTCATGAATAAATAAGTATGCCTTTTCCACACATATATAAAACGTATCTCAATGAATATCAATACAATGTATGTATGTAGAATTTTTTGTTTTTTTATACCTTTATTGTAGTAAACATGGTAAAGCACTTTAAACTTCATACTTCAATATTTTCTCTTTATTTAAATAAAATGCTAGACTGATATTCTATGCACATCGCTTTAATGATATGCATTTTCTTTGTTTTGTCTTTTTGACTATTTTTATAGCATATAATAATAAAAATCCTTTAACTAAAGCCGTTTTTTTATAAGTACACCGCTGCATGGCTTTTTACTGCATGTACGTACTTCTTTGCATGAAATTTAAAGTTTTATTACAACTTCAGTTATGAAGATTTTGCATTAAATTTAACCTGAAGCTACATGTCGTCGTAACAGTATGACTATCAATATCAAATTGATGATGAATCTTTAGAAATGTATACAAATATATTTATAGACTCGATAGAACATAAATAATTTTCTGAATTTATGCAAAAATAAATCAGTTTATTTACAATACCTATCACTTGCAAGATATATATATAAGCTTCTTTGCACTACTCAAACTGAGAATACATGTTATCATCATTATCATTATGAAGTTAATTTGGTCCTACAACTCTATTTTTGTACTTTGACAATAATGACCATTTTATGCAGATATTCGTTGGAGAAATGTATACAGCTATTGTAATCATAACTACCGACATAATTACGTTATCTTAACGAATACCATTACAGTGTATGTACTAGCATGTTAGATTCGTTGTAAAAGTGCTGTCCTCTATCTATTCTGAAACTGTGCGATCTGTAGTGTCCTGAATGAAATATTGTTTCAGCAATGCAACATTTGGTCATCCAAATCCTGTATAGGAGCGACTTAATACAAGTAAAACAATAACAGAAATACGAAAGACTCGTAATGATAAATTATGAGGTGACACTCTGAAGAGTAGCACATAACGCCATTAATATGTGCCAGTTTGCCCCGAGAAAAACGTTTCCTATGACAGCTCTGTAAGATTTTCTTAATAACGAAAATGCCTGAGATGTCCCACAATTCAAATAAATTGTGATAATAGTTCCATCCTAATATATAAGTTGAAATGCTTCTCGGTGACCATCTTTTTTGCAAAACAATGGGCAATAAAAAGAATTATGTGGGTGGTTGGAGCTGGCCAAATCTCATTTAACTTATAGGTTTGTCTAAATCGTTTAAACTTGATAGGTTGAGAGAGAAAGAGTTGTATGCTACACCAAACAATAATAACTGCCTGGCTCTAAGCTGAAGATATCCCAGAGAAAAGCTGGTACCTGAAGAAGGATTGAATCTGCCTAATAAGAATGTTTAGCTTTTAACCTCTTAATGTAAGTATTCTCACAAGACACACATTGCGTTCTGACTTCGGCGACAACTTATTAAGACTGGTAAAAGTGATGCGACTAATTGATGCTCCAAAAGAAAGAGCTTTGTCAATATAAATCTTTTGACGACAGGTAAACCCTAATAATGGTGAAACTGGTATAAAACGAACTGCATTTTTAATGTCAACTTTAAACAATATGCAATGTCTCCCATGGTTTTGTACTAGCATAACCGGCTCATCGAAACTTGTATACTGTATACTAAACAGAGAATGATTTAGGATCTATATAATAATTGGTTGACTCGCCAGGATGGTAGAAAACTGAACTCCCCTGGGGCTTTCCTAGGCACGAGACCAACTGGAGATACATCAAAATAAGGAAACGTTGGGAACTTTAGTTTATACTAATTTGTTTTAGCTCAATTGTGAAGAAAGCTTCAAGCATATTGGAACCACTCTCGAGTCTGCTTCCAGGAAAAACCAGTACTGGTGCCATATGAGAAGGCATAGTCGTGACCCTAGTTGGGCTCGAACCCTCGACCCTGGATTGAGCCCATTTTAAGGACCCACTACTCTGCCAGCTTCAGTTACTGTGTTTATTTGTTTTTGAATAATATCAGGGTTCAGGTATGTAAATTTAAGAGGCCCATTAAACTGTAATTAACAAATCCGTTTAAGGTCAAGAAAGCGTTAAGCATCATCATCTAGCAGAACGTCAAACATTACGCTTGACAACGCCACGTCTTTGCGTTCTAAGTGTTGACAGTAAACAGTTAAGCTATTATTATAACAATAGTGTTAAAAAAGTATTATGTGAGCATTTAAGACGGCTGGACTTGCTACTTTTAGAATAAAATCAATGGGTTAAATAATCTTGTTTCATATTTTCTTACAATTTGACATGCAGAGCCTGTTTGGGGCCACGTTAATTTATCCGTGGTAACACATGTTTTGTTGTTAAAATTTCAGCAGCTGACATATTTATCTCTCTTGATATTGGAGTTACTTTCTGACAATAACATAGAATAAATAAAAGAAAATTGGTGGTGTAATACTATTTTTCATCAAAACATGACATTTGACCTTTAACCTGACCTTGACCTTGACACTTTTAACTTTGTTTTTCTATATTTTTTAAGTCACACAAACTGTTAAGTTTTAAATTAACACTTTAGTGACAGTGGTCATTTTTATCAAAATTTATCAGTTCAATTTTGAAAATGTACCCATAGTCTATGAACTGGTGGCCATCTTGGTGGCTATCTTGGATTTCTCAGATTTGCAAGAGCGGTCAGGTGGCCAAAGTCACTTTTCATAAACACTGGAAATCCCCCAACATAACCTAGAAATAATTTTTATAACGCGGGTGGGGGGGGGGGGCTGGCTATCCCCAATATAATAACCTAGAAATAATTTGTATAACGCGTGGGGGGTGGGGGGGTGGGGGGGGGAGGGGGTGCACAAAAATTGTATTTTTTGAGCTTTACTCGCCTTGGCTCCCAGACTATATCAAAAAAGTAATATACATATTGCATTATTATGTCACATTTTGATAGCACCGTCATAGTAAATGCCTTAAGATGAAATTGAGACACATCTATTCCCAGAAAGCTCATCCAGTTCTAATATAAGGCTAAGGCGTGCACTTTGATAAAATCTACGAAGCTTTCGCCAGTCAGCTGAAGGATAACCGGGCAAGGCCTGAATTAACAGAGACGAGGGAAAGTCGTTCGAAGTTTGCACTGTCAAATCCTCAGCCAAAGATGTTGCCTTTTTTAACAGACAGAGTGCACAATATAATGTAGCCACATTAAATTAGTTATACCCGGACTCCAGTCAGCTTCATTCAGTCGAGATAATTTCTTCCAAATTTTGCAATAACAATACTCGAAAGATATATCACATCTGCGTTCTTTAGAATAGACCGTTTGCATTTTGTATCATATTAGATATTATATCAATTTCAGTATCTCCAAAATCATTTAGTTAAATTTCAGAACGTTATCATTCATAACAGTGAAAATTATAATTCATGCAGAGGTGCATAGAACAATGGTTCGTCTCCAGATAGATGTGTCTTTTTTTCTTTGGTAATGAATGTCATTATTCTTTTGCAGTTTAAGAATATCAAACTTCGATGTTTTACTACTAATTTAGATTCTCTAAACAAGGACAATCTTATTATGGAGTGGAACGGAAATGATGCAGTAAGGACTGGTACAGGTGTTAGTCTTGAAGTTAACGCGACGTCAATGATACATACGTATCAATCTCCATACGACAAACCAGGTAAGTATTATGATCTTTTTAATTTTTGTGCTCTGTTTAAGTCTTTCGATTATCTTAAACATATTGAATCACATATAACTCTTGTTCTTTATTGTAAGGAAACATATAAACGACCATCGATATGTTTTTATTAGCTCACCATGCACGCATTGACAAGGAGGGCTTTTGTGATCACCCATCGTCCGTCGTCCGACTTGTGTCAACAATTTATAACAAAATCTAGTTTTTCAAAATCCCCAGGCAGATTCACACGAAACTTTATAGGAATTATCCTTGGGGCACCCCTTTTAAAATTGCCAACAGAATGGCAATCTGTGCAGACCTTTGATTGCTATGGAAACCGAAACGAACATTTTTAAAATTCTTCTAGTCAGAAATTTTTGGGCTGATTTCAAAAATACATTTTAGAAATAATCAATAGGTGACTCTCTTCCAAAAATGCCTAAGCCATTAAACATGGCGGCAACTTCAGGACCTAAGCCTTTGATATTTTTATGTAGCATTGCCTTCAGTTATGGTCTTCTACAAAAAATTTTACTGTAGGAATAACTTTAATAATCTTCTTGTCTCAAACTAGAAGGCCTAGGCTTTTGATATTTGGCATGTTGCATTGCCGAGTAGTCCTCTATGAAGATTAAAAGAGGCCCCGCGCAAGTTTTTTTTTTTACATAGACTTAAATAAGAAAAAATATAAAATAAAAACTTTTTGTCTGAAATTTCAACGCCTAGGCTGTGATATTTGGTATGTATCATTATCTAGTTGCTTATAACAGAATTGTTCGAATTATGCCCTTGGGGAAAAAAGGCTCTGACCTGGGGCTCACTTGTTATATGAGTTCTATAGGAAAAAATACTTAAAAAATTATCAGATCATATTTTCTAGACAGCTTTGAAATTTTGATGGCATGTACATTTTTGCACACCGATCATTAAACTGACTTTCAGTGACAATAATGTATCCCACTGACCTACTTTTTTGTTTGTTTGTTCACCTGAGAAAAGGGCTCAATGTGTGCTTTTGTAACCGCTCGAAGTCCGTCGTCGGTCATGCATCGTCCGTCCTCCGCCCTGATTCAACAATTTGTAAAAAAAAACCTTCTTCAAAACCTCTTGGCAGATTTACACTAAACTTCACAGGAAAGTTTCATATTCAAAATTGCTCAGAGCATTGAAATCCATGCAGAACTTTTGTTATAAAACCTTTTAAAATAGGCTTGTCTGAAACTGTTAACCCGATTTCATAAATGTTTTGTAGTCTAAGAAATGATCTGTAGGTGACCTCTACCAAAATTGCCATTTTGTTTCGTTAAAAAGCATGGGAGCCAAGGGGCGGGGATTATTATCCGTATATAGCTTTAATGTAAATTTCAAATATCTTTTCCCTTAACACCAACGGGAAGATTTACACTTAACTTCATAGAAATGATCATTAAGTGCCAAACTGACAAAATTGCCCAAAGAATTGAAATCCATGTAGAATACTGGTTTGCCATGGCAACCGAAAGAAAAACTTTGATTTTTTTCTTGTCCAAAACCGCAGGGCTTAGGGCTTTGGTATTTTGTATGTAACATCATTTAGGGGTTCCTTTACTAAGTCTGTTTAAAATTTTTCCCTAGGAATAAATATGGCCCTGTCACAGGAATCAGATGGTTAATATTAACATTAATGTATATAGGGAAAATAAAGAAAATCTTCTTGTCCAAAACTGCAGGGCATTAGGCTTTGTTATTTATTATGTAGCATCATCTAATGGTCCTTTACAAAGTCTGTTCAAATTATCAACCTAGGGTCAAATATTGCCTCGCCAAGGCCCGGGGCATGTTGTTTATACAGACTTGTATATGAAAATCTTCTTTTCTAAAACTGGAAAGCCTAGGCTTTTGATATTTGGTATGTTGCATTGTCAAGTTGTCCTCTACCAAGATTATTCAAATTATGTCCCTTTGTTGAAAAGTTGTCCCTACCAGGGTGTCCCAGGTTTTGCATAATTTAAATAGGACGAAATTTGCCATGCCCGAAAGTTTAAGGCATTGAAATTTGGATGACTTGTACAGTTAAGCACACCGATTTTGGAACTTACTTTCAGTGGCCATGAATGTGACCTATAATCTTTACTTTTAAGATACAGCCTTGAAACTTGGTGACATGTACAGTTCTGTACTGGCTTTCAATGGTCATGAATGTGACCTTCTAACCTACTTTTTTGTTTTAAGATACAGCTTTGAAACTTGGATGACATGTACAGTTTTGTACTGGCTTTCAATGATCATAAAAGTGACCTTCTAACCTACTTTCTTGTTTTTAGATACAGCTCTGAAATCTGGGTGAAATATACAGTTGACACCAATCTTAAGACTGACTTTCAGTGGGCATGAATTCGACTTACTGACCTTTTTTGTTTTTAAATATTCTGCCTTGAAATTTGGATGACAAATGCAGTTTTGCACACTGATCTAAAATCTGACCGTCAGCGACTATAAATGTGATCTACTGACCTACCCTGTTATTATTTTAGCATCAGTTTGACATTTGACACATTCATTTCATATTACTGAGGTGATAGATCGAGAGTTTTGATGACCCTCTTGTTTAATATCTCACTGAATTCATCATAATCTTTGAGGCAGGGCAACAAACTCGTATGTAAACTAATTATCCGTGGAATAGAGCTCCTGTTGACCAAACATTAAGTAGTAATGCAAAAAGTAACTAACGATAACCTTACTGTAATAATCATCTATATCTCCATTACGAAGCTCGAATCTTCAAAATCAAATATCTTAGTATCATTTTGTCATTTTTAGCTCGACAATTCGAAGAATAAGTAGAGCTATCCTACTCACCACGGCGTCGGCGTCGGTGTCGGCGTGGGCGTCGGCGTCGGCGTCACACCTTGGTTAAGTTTTTCGTACCAGTCCACATTTTGACAAAGTCTTTTGAGATAAAGCTTTGAAACTTTCAACACTTGTTTACCATCACCATGGCCAGTTATAGGCAAGAGCACATAACTCCATCAAGGATTTTGGCTGAATTATGGCCCCTTTTGACTTAGAAATCATGGTTAAGTTTTTCGTACCAGTTCATATTTTGACAAAGTCTTTTAAGATAAAGCTTTGAAACTTTCAACACTTGTTTACCATCACCATGGCCAGTTATAGGCAAGAGCACATAACTACATCAAGGATTTTGGCTGAATTATGGCCCCTTTCGACTTAGAAATCTTGGTTAAGTTTTTCGTACCAGTTCGTATTTTGACGGAGTCTTTTGAGATAAAGCTTTGAAACTTTCAACACTTGTTTACCATCACCATGTCCAGTTATAGGCAAGAGCACATAACTCCATCAAGGATTTTGGCTCAATTATGGCCCTTTTTGACTTAGAAATCTGGGATAATATTTCGTACCAGTTCATATTTTGACAAAGTCTTTTGAGATAAAGCTTTGAAGCTTTCAACACCTGTTTACCATCACCATATCCAGTTATAGGCAAGAGTACATAACTCCATCATGGACTTTGGCTGAATTATGGCCCTTTTTTACTTAGAAATCTTGGTTAAGTTTTCCGTACCAGTTCATATTTTTTGTAAAGTGTTTGACATATGGCTTTGAAACTTTTATCACTTGTTTAGTATAATAGTCTCTATCTGTGGGAAAGAGTACATAACTCTGTTATCTATTTTGGCGGAATTATGGCCCTTTTTGGACTTTGAAATTGGTTCTGTTTTCATACAAGTCCATGTTTTGTCAAAACTATTTGACATATGGCTTTTAAACTTTGAACACTTGTTTATCATTATGATTTCCATCTGTAGGCAAGAGTACATAACTATTTTGATTGAATTATGGCCCTTTTTGGACTTTGAAATTAGTTCATACATTGCCATTTAGTGCAAGACTTATCGAAATCAAAGAAATACAGGAACATTGTTTGTCTAATCTATTAATTTCTTTTATCTGAATATCTGTGGAAATATTTTGACCCCATTCTTCAATCAATTCTTCGAATAGTCGAGCGCGCTGTCATCAGACAGCTCTTGTAAATATACTTGTAAACACCTCCAATAAAACACTTTCAGTGTAAAACGACGAAAATTAAATAGAGGGTTTTGTGTAATTTCCATCGGCGATGGCTTTATAATTTCAATACAAGATCTTGATTACCACTATCAGGTTATCTGAAGAAAAACATGAGAAAACATACGTCTAATGAACTCTTCCTGTACCTCATTTTCTCCAAGATAGCTTAGATTATTTTTTAATTATTTTTGTGGATGTGCACATTTTGTGGAATAATGAACTTTTACTCACGAATTGTTCAGCAAAATGACACCTTTATGTTTATAAAGAATGTAGTTTTGTTATACAAAAACATTTATTTGTTTTCAAAGTTACTAGACATAATTTGTATTTTAACCAATCATGCCTTTTAGTCCAAGAACTGCCTCAGTTGGTTGCATACATGAAAAGGACGTAAGTTCTTATCGTATTCTTGTAAACGTCAGTTTACAATTCCTTGTTATGGATGAACGATATCACCAAAAACGTTAATTTAGTATACTAACTTCTTTTCATAACGTCAGTTATTCGCTTAGTACAATTTTGTTGCATTGTAACTTTGGCAATTATGGCAAAACATTGTTCGTGTATTTTCTAACGTGTCTTTAATTTACATTTCAGTCGGCAATTTTTCAACTCTTGAGGTTAACTTAATATATAAACGTCCAACACGGTCATTGGCCATCATGTACATTGCTCCAGCTATTCTAATTGTTGGAGTCTCTCTGACTTCTTTTCTCCTGAATGACGCGGTAGTATCAAGGATCGGTGTTCCGACTGGTGCGATGCTCCCGCTTATAATGCAATGGACAGGGATATATAATAGATTACCTGCTACATCTGAACTCAGAAAATTAGATGGTTGGATGCTTGGAAATCTGATCAGTGTAACAATCGTTTTGGTTGTCAACGCACTTATATGCCATTTTGATATTATAAAGGTAAGTGTCATCTATCATTATAAATTAACGGCTTTGAATGATGTAGGCATATATAGCCCCTTAATGCAAAAACGTACCAAGTGCCTTCTTTATTCATATGCTCATGGTACCTTTTTGCATTAAGGGGACGATATTTGTTTGATAATTGAATAGTTTCTTCATATTATCTGCTGTAAAACTATCATGAGGAAAGTCATTGCTCAACATAACTCTTTACGAACGATATATGCTGTGTTGAAACATCCTTTATTGAGGACGTGGACGCATGGCATGCTTAGGCGAATGTGCCGTATTCTCAGGGTAATGGAATGTGCATACACTGTACTCCGTTGCGGGCAAATGTTCGTACGAATATACGGGGAGAGGTATTCCTAGTTGTAAGCATGTCATGATTATTTCTTTTCCAGGGTATACAGTCATGAATATCTCACGAACTTTGTTGTAAAACTTTTTATTATTCCTGCAATTTATCATCAGTAAATTTATGTAAAACACATTGCGTCAGTACAAAGGCTGTAAACAAATATTCTAACTTTATCAAGGTTTGATTCACTTTAAATATACTAGACCCTAATTTCATGTTTAAATATACGTTATTGAAATGGGTGTATATGCATTAGATTTAATATCATATTTAATTTAAATATGATAAGCTACACATAGCTCTAAAAATGGACGTTTTTCCAAACGAGTATTAATTGAGTATTAATGGGTGACAATGAATGTACCTCCGTATAAATAAGTTACTTTCATATTACTAATAAGTAAGATGGATTAAAAGTGATTTTCAAAATAGTTAGAGGAAGATGAACATTGAAGTCTTTGAAAATAGATGTATCGTATAATAAAACACATTGCAATAATGGAATCAAAGTTACTGTGAACATTTTGATTTTGTACAAAAACAAAGTTTATATCTAAAATAGAAGGATATGCATGGTTAAAAAAATGTCTGTTTATAAATAAGATGTCCAAAAGTAAAGAAAACGAGGCTTTGAAAAGTGTACTGTAAAAGAAGAATAACACGCGAGCGTTTAAATTTCGCTATATTTGCGAGGCCCTACATATCGCCAAATTAGATCTTATAAGTGTAACAAATAAAATAAAATAAGCCAGCAAGTGATTTTTACCGCTGCCGTAAACTGTTTAAAAGCTGTGTATTTGGTGGGACAACTTATTCCAAACGATTCAACCCTGAAAAGACTTCTTACCAAACACTTTAACTTTAGGAACACAGAAACAGCAATTGTCACTAAAATTTAACTTATATTAATCAGACTAGGGACAAGCGGTTACTATAAATCGTGTGGTATGGCTATAAATGAAGTTTACAGGAGTAAAATATTCTCATAAAAATTGTACATGCAATCCTTGAAAATTGAACTGTTTGAGGAATGATTGTGTTCAGTAAAATTAATTCGATAGATTATAGACAAGCGACTGTGGACCATTTGTGTTCGCAGCCCAAGAACGAGATAGAATGATTTGTAAAATTTATTTACATATGTTTCTTGATATTCATTCGAAATATGTTAATATTGTTATTTATAGTTTGATTGAGTATTTACGCAAATGTAGATTTAGACTAGCTCCTATACTATGATATACATTTTATCTGATTTTAATTTTTAAAGTTGTGAAGGAAGTCTGTTTTGTATTCTATTTACAAAACTCAAAAACACATTTTGTGTCAGTTCGTCTATTTAACAAAAATCATTATGACTCTGTTAAACAGCTCTGATAGTCTGCATATTTTACTAAATTTCGTTATATTATTTTGGAAGGAATTTTTTCTAACCTTGAAATTCCAAAGGAGCAACTTTATGTTTGTTTCCTTGATTGTGTACAATGTAGGCAACTAAAAATAAAAACAATTTGTTATAGCTTAATATCAAGTTACTGTTGCAAACGGTTAGTTGACTACCCATTGCAACGTAAAAATGTATGCTTTATATCGTCTTTTTAAGAAAAAAGAGGAAGAAAAGAAAACGGCAGATGAAGAAAAGGAGAGCAGTAAAAACAGTAAAAAAGACGATGATGAAACAAAACAGCCAAATCAAGAAAAATCATCGAAGGTGTGTTTCATCTGTTCCCTTTCATTTTATTTCGATAAAGCAAAATATTGAAATACATAAAATGAAATTAAATTTATTTTCATCATTTGAATTATGTAGGCATATATCTGTTTGATAATTGAATAGTTTATTTGTATTTTCTGCTGTAAAACTATCGTGAGGAAAGTCATTGCTCTACATAATTCTTTACGAACGATATATGCAATCGAAGCGATAGCCGAAATGCATAAGTCAATGAACTCGAATGATTGATTGTAAGATATTGTTACAGCCGTCGTCTGTTTTTCACGCCATCATACAGTAATATGATGCCTTCCTCCAAATGGATGTGTGTTACGGCTATCTTCTGTATTTCAGATGAATTACCTCCCTTTAAGAAATTACAGTCGAAACTCGGTATCTCGAATTTCAAGGGACCATGCTTTTTATTTCGAGAAATTCGAGTTATTAGAAGGGACATACACGACATTGAAACACGTATCAGTCTAATTATCCAAAGCTCGAATCTCTCTTGTAATCACTTGTTTCCTGTAATGGTCATTTAAGTTCCTTATAACACCTTGATCTATAGGTTGCGTAACTCTGGTTGAATTCAGAGGAAGAAACACTAGCTTTACTAATTTCAGTCCATTTATCTTTGGATACGTGGGACAGTTGTTCACAGTTAACACGCTTGATCTCTGGTCTCGACACAATACGAAAAGGTTTAACAAAAAATCAGAACTGTTTCCTTGATGCCGTGTATACTCTACGCTGTCGACACTTTACGCGTACACGATAACGTACAGTTTGTCTTTATCAAAGTTTCCAGTTTTTCGAAGAATAAAAATGATACTAACCTCAAACGTTTTTAGTCAAGTTTACTTTTTGTACCATGTTCCTCTCCCGGAGGATTGACAGCATTTCGATCTGACATTTTGAACGAATGATGATTTCCTCCAAGAAGTTAATTTTTAAACAGTCTCATTGCGATTACCTCTAATTAATCCTTATTAAAGATCCCAACTGTTCAAACTACTTAATTCATTAGTTTAAATTAAAAGCAATTTTCAGAACATATAAAAAAAATGACCGCTGATTAAACAAATTAGATGTTTACAGCTAACAATAATCATTTTGGCACGTGCAAACAAGTATGACATCATCTCACTTTGATAATCACCGCACCTTTGATACGTCGGCATCACAGGGTACTGGTTAGACAATAAACGTGGACATGTGTTAAAAACCAACCACATTCACAAAAAAACATGTGTTAAATTTCATCGCATATTTTCTCACTTCGACTTATCGAGTTTACAATGACCGGACTTAAAATCCCTTTCGACGTATTCGGTGTCTCGGTAAGTCAAATTTTGACGTAACCGGAATTGAATCATATATATATAAAGAATGAAATTTGACGGGACTTGAAAATTTCTTCGGCTTAAGCGTAGTTTCGAGGTAAGCGAGTTTGAGATACCGAGTTTCGACTGTATTTAGAAAAGGTTGCAAAATACCTTCTGTTTAATAAAACACACTGCAATAACGGAATCAAAGTTGTTGTGAACACGATTTTGTACAAAAACAAAGTTTATATCTAAAATAGAAGGATATGTATGGTTAAAAAATGTCTGTTTATAAATAAGATGTCCAAAAGTAAAGAAAACGAGGCTTTGAAAAGTGTACTGTAAAAGAAGAATAACCCCCGAGCGTTTAAATTTCGCTATATTTGTAAGGCCCTACATATCGCCAAATTTGATCTTTTAAGTGTAAAAAATGAAATAAAATAAGCCAGCAAGTGATTTTTACCGCTGCCGTAAACTGTTTAAAAGCTGTAATGCTGCGTATCTGGTGGGGCAACTTATTCCAAACGGTTCAATCCTGAAAAGACTTCTTACCAAACACTTTAACTTTAGGAACACAGAAACAGCAATTGTCACTAAAATTTAACTTATATTAATCAGACTAGGGACAAGCGGTTACTATAAATCGTGTGGTATGGCTATGAATGAAGTTTACAGGAGTAAACTATTCTCCTAAACATTGTACATGCAATCCTTGAAAATTGACGTGTTCTTGGCTACATATTCATCAAACCAATTTTTATAGTTATGTCTCAATGATGTATGGTTGAAATATTGTATGTAACTATGTTGGAAATAGAAACAGTAATTGCAAGACGTAAAGCTTGTTACTTAGTTTACATTCCAAAATATTTTAGGTCAAAAGTCACTTGCAATAGCCATTTAACACGGTTGCTGAAGTCGGTACTCAATAAAGCGTCATTAACCTAATCAAGTGTGTATTTCAGACTGTTTGAGGAATGATTGTGTTCAGTAAAATTAATCAATCAGATTTAATTAAAATCGAGAGATTATAGACAAGCGACTGTGGTCCAGTTGGGTTCGCAGCCCATGAACCAGATAGAATGATTTGTAAAATCTATTTACATTATGTTTCTTGATATTCATTCGAAATATGTTAATATTGTTATTTATAGTTTGATTGAGTATTTGTAGATTTAGACTAGCTTTTAGACAACGGTATACATTTTATATGATTTTAATATTTGAAGTTGTGAATGTAGCCTGTTTTTATTCTATTTGCAAAACTCAAAAACACATTTTGTATCAGTTCGTCTATTTAACAAAAACCATTATGACTCTGTTAAACAGCTCTGATAGTCTGCATATTTTACTAAATTTCGTTATATTATTTTGGAAGGAATATTTTCTAACCTTGAAATTCCAAAGGAGCAACTTTATGTTTGTTTCCTTGATTGTGTACAATGTAGGCAACTAAAAATAAAAACAATTTGTTATAGCTTAATATCAAGTTACTGTTGCAAGCGGTTAGTTGACTACCCATTGCAACGTAAAAATGTACGCTTTATATCGTCTTTTAAGAAAAAAGGGAAAGAAAAGAAAACGGCAGATGAAGAAAAGGAGAGCAGTAAAAACAGTAAAAAAGACGATGATGAAACGAAACAGCCAAATCAAGAAAAATCATCAAAGGTGTGTTTCTTCTGTTCCCTTTCATTTTATTTCGATAAAGCAAAAGATTGAAATACATAAAATGAAATGAAATGTATTTTTAAATTAAAAACAAATCTTATCAATATACCGACCATAAATACCCTAGGGAACAATGTATTTGAGAGAAGAACATAATTATGTAATTGATCAAGTTTAGGAAGTTTTTTTTCCAGAGTCATATGGTAAATATGTGAGTGATGAAATACATTGCAGAAGTAATGTTTTTTATGTTGTGCTATACAGTTGCAATAATTCTGTTCTTGGTGACATTTTCCGCAAAGTCACGTGCGTATATGGCAGTCAGGTGTTTATGTACGGGCCCTAGAAGGTCTACTACGTGCACTCTAAGTTTTTTTACCGAATTCCTCAGCAGGGCCCCACTCTTTCACAATAATAAATGTTTCCATAACAAAACTCCTTTGAACTATATATGATTTCACGTTTTTCCATGGCAACCGTGAAGTTTTGAAATGGACTACCATACATATAATAATCTGTCATATCTTGTTCATTTTAAGTAATAAGAGAAATAAAATGGTGTGCAGCTGAAACCTTGTCCTTTTACGAAACAATTTTGATCTGGTTTTGAAGTGTCTCAGTGTTTTCTAAAATTTTATTTTGTTACTGTTATGGCATTTGTCCAGACACCAGACTAGGTATCATTAGCTGATTTGTATAAAATGAACCAGTTCCACATACAACGAATAAAAGACTGAGACCACTTATACTGAATAAAATGATATAATTTTTGATACTGAAAGATTGTGTTTCTGACATGTACTATGAGCATACTTATTTCTTTGAAAACATACAATGTCTTATGGCAGCATTGCATATACTTATTATCAATCAATATAGTAAATTAAAATACTTTTCCTGGATCACCGCTTCTGCTTATTCAGTATTGTAGAATCACGTTTAATCATAGTAGGTTTTGCATAATTTATCACCAATCATGAAGAGATGTAATAAAATTGACTGTGATATATAGTCATGCTTGGTTGCTTTTTTATCAAAATACGTTAGAGCCTCGAATAACTTCAGGGGTGGTTTGTCACTTTTTTGCCGCCTTTTTGACAAATACTTACTACAAAGCAACCATTGCACTTTTGCCCGACAGAAGAACTATGGACATGTCATACACCAACTAGACTTTCTTGTCGTAAAACTTTTGACTGAATATTGCCATATGTAGTATTTTGTTCTCTAGCCTTAATCTCCAAAGTGTTTCTTTTTATCTGTCAAGCTCGTTATATTTTATATGAGTTAAGAAATTATATGAGAATTTAATATTTCATTTCCGCGAAAGGAAATTTGTTTGTGATGACAAAATAATATCTACTGTGTATTCGCGATGCTTCGAATCGCAATTAAACAAAATACAGGTATACTACGAAACGGTGTTGATAACCCGACTGCTTTCCTTCTTATTTATATGTACAAAGTGGCGGTTTTACGAAAATGCAATTTTACCAAAAATGCGCACAAAGTAATATATTGATATGTTCTTAATTAAAGCCTGTTCTCAACTTGTTTTAGTTACGATTTTACGAATACATGCATCGTCTAAGTTTCCACACCTTCCATAACGGCGTGAAAACGCGTTATAGTGGAGCAGGATATTGCAAAGATACTTCAGTTGATGATACAAGCATCAAATTTACAGGACAGTAACTACCTGACATGCGCTTTAACATAAGATCAAGGGCCACTTAAAATAATGTCATTTTCAAGATGGCCGCCGCAAAAACAAAATGGCCGCCATTTTGTATTTACTATTCAGTACTTTATTTGAGGCAAGCATGTGATACATTAAAACGATAGCATTTTTATGCTCCCAGCATCTACTGATGCGGGAGGCATATAGTAATTGTCCTGTCCGTCCGTCCGTCCGTCCGTTCGTTCGTCAGTCCGTCCGTTCATACGAGGTTAACCAAATGGGACCGTTTCGTCTTGCATCAATACCTCTTACTAGAATGACTTGATACTACTGCAGATGTAACATGTGACCATTCCTCATCTTCAGATATCACCTGACCTCAGTTTGACCTTGACCTTGACCTCATTTTGGACTGAGGTTGCTTTATATTGGTCATCTCTTGGTTAACCAAATTGAACCGTTTCGTCTAGCATCAATACTCCTTACAAGAATGAATTGATACTAATACAGAATTAAACTGTGACCATTCCTTATTTTCAAACATCACCTGACCTCAGTTTGACCTTGACCGCGTTTTAGACTTAGGTGCAAAATCTATCGACAAGGATGCCACTGGGAGCATCAAACGTTTATCGAACGCAGCTCCTTGTTTTTATTTATACACTTTCGATTCAGTTTAGAACAGAATACCAATTTGTAGTATTCATATTCTTTTAATTTGTAATCAGTTTTGTATGACTAAGCTCAAGGCTTTAGACATCTCAACAATTAAGTTTTTGTATACAATCAACTCAGATTACATTAAATGCAATAAGTTAACATTGTTAGAAAATGCGACCACGAGGGGATAAAGAAATAGGACAGCGTGAGCACTTGCACAGTCAAGAGCAACATTTTCTTATAATGCAAACTTAAAGAAACTATCTCTGTTGATATATGAAACTATACATATCGAAATCGTGTTCTAACCGAAACAAAAAAATATGCATATACTTCATTTAGTCATTTTCTTAACAGCTGCAACATCAAATTGCTGTGCATAACAGACCTAAGTGGTGGCATTTGTAATTTCCAGTACAGGAAGTTCTTTTGCAGCCACACTTTTGAAGGACCTGGAAGTATTCAGCTAAAACCGACAAGTCCATCCGATAAGGGATCCACACATTGTTCTGCTTCAGCCATCTCCAGTTTGACGGAGGCGGCAGTTGCTGCATGGTAACAGCTACTTTACCACAGACATGACCTGCCTGAAAAATCGCTCGTTTAATGAATTGTTTCAGAGCAATTTTTGTTGGTAGAATCGCATTATACGCTCTTTGTTTCCGAGCAAACAAATCAAGTCGAGGTTCATCCACCTTGCATGTCGTGCTTGATCGAGCATACAATATAACAAAAATGTTCTAATGTATCCATTTCCTACTCAGTTATTGTGCATTTGGCAACACCGAGACTATGAAATACTTTGAACAGTAGCTGTTTCACAAACATTCCATTCCTGCCATGCAGATTTCTTGTCCTTGCCAACAAATGCAGAAACAGTGTCGCAACCGGTAAAAGCAAGAAACGATGGCAATGCCTTTGAGTGAGGACCAAGCAAGCAAGTCACAAAACACCAATACACTGCCATAACAAATACTAACTAATAATGGTAATTGTCCGGTTTCCTGTCAATGAGGCATGCTTTGCATGAACAAATATACAATTATCGGCTTCTTCGTGATTACATGGAGCAAGCGCATTTCTGTTTGTATCTAAATTGCAAACAATATCGGCACCTTTTGTTGCTATGATCATTTTATTGGTTTGCACAGTTATCATTATATCCCGAGATATCTGGGGGCTATTCTGGATTCCGGTCCGTCCGTCTGTATAAGGAACTTTTCTGCGCTATTTCTCAGCAATTACTCGCCAGTTTTCAATCAAACCTTGTAATTATTATCAGTATAATCCTTGCGTGTTAAAGAACCAGGATGTTTATTCGCAACGAGCCAGGCTAAATTAGCCGGACAAGCCTGTATCTGATTTCTGATCTCTCTGTCGTGGGGGCTTTGTCTCACTCTGTCCCTCTGGTCAGATCGCTCTGTGTCTGTACTAGTAGAGGATGAATTATGCGCCCTGTGTGGCTGCATTTGAACTACGTGAAATTGATCATGAAAAGGGCGCTATATAAATCTGGTATACTACTACTAATAATAATAATAATATTAATAATATAAAGCCAAGTTGCGCATGTGCGAAGCGGGTTCCATGTGGATGATTTTTCACTTAGTTATGGTTTTTTATTTCTCTTTTATATGTATATTGAAAACTTGTCCGCGCTATTTCTCGGTCATCATTTGCGAAACTTTTATCAAACCTTGCAATTATCATTGGTACAAAGTCAAGTTGTACATGTGCAAATCATGTTCTGTTTTAATCATTTTTCAAATAGTTATATCCCTTTTAATTTTTTTTTCTATATATGTATATGGAAAATATGCCCGCGCTACCTATTAGTCCTTGTATGCCAGACTTTTTTCACACCTTATTACTATTATCATTGGTACCAAGTGTAGTTATGCATCTGCGAAACACGTTCCATTTGAATGATTTTTGACTATGTCGTGGCCCTTTATTTCAAATACGAACATTGGATTTTTTAACATACTTTATATGTTAAGTATAACTAGTTGATGACCCTTGGTGATATAACAAAATAAAAAAGAGGAAACCCACAGGTCTCCAAACACGACATAAACGAAAATGTAGCAGGCTTGATTTGATTTGTGGTTATGGAGCCTCATATCACAGAAACTGCCAAAAAACAAGATTACAAAGAAGATTACATGGTCCCTTGACCATGACCTTGACCAACTGACTTCATTTCTTCTTTTTTTAAGATATTGCCATAAAATTCGAACCACTTGTACAGTTTTGAACAAACATTTTAAAACTGACTTTCAGTGACCTTGATCTTGACCTACTTTCTGCTTTTTAAGGTACAGCAGTGAAGTTTGGAGATCTTATACAGTTTTGCACAACATTTTTTTGCGTCTTTGTACATTTTCTCCCAGTACAATATACAAAGCAATGTATCATATTTTCAATAACCTTGTTCCTCTGACAATAAGCTAATGTCTGGGGCTATTAATCACCATTAGTGATACGTCTTGTTTTATCCGCACGAAAATTAAATAGTTTATTTTTATTTTTAACGCATCTAAGTAAGCTATTCCACAGTTTAGGAGGTCTTCTATTAAACTCTTTTCGATAGTATCAAGAGTTTGAAATAGAACATAAACAAAAGCACAGATACTTAAACTTACAATGATATATGGTATCTGTTAATACAAAGTGTGTACTATTATAATTTGAAGGCCAAGGCACTATCCTTTTACCGCCTTCAATATATATTTTAACATTTTGCTGTATGGGATACGACTTGTTTTGATTTTTTTATGCTATTCCTACACCTAGAACGATTGTTGATCCAGTGACATGTAACTCCTGTGCGATCTGTATAACATCCGGAGAACTGAAGCACCGTTCTTCTTGGCTCGGCTTTCCTCAGATGACAGATTCCGTCTATTCGAAAACCACTCTTCAACCATCATGAGGGCGGGTCAAAGAGTATTTTGTAGATTTTATACACGTATTGAAGTTGTCACTAAACCCAAGTTGAGTTACATGACATTATGAACTATATCAGTGTGCCCTTGTAGTGTTTGTAGTTCGTTCTATAGAATCATTACACATATCATTTAATTAAAGATTTTGTTTCAGCTGATAAGCAATGGTTCAGTATTGCCATGATTTTGAGACTGCTTTTCAGTGAACCAAAGCAAGAAATGAAGGATGGAACAGAAAACAGATTCAAAAGAAGAGACGTCCATGTAAATCATATTAGCTTCTTTCAGGCCAATATCATAATAATATGCTTTCAGGTTTATCTGGGACCAGGATCTAATCAATAGCTGATGGTTATAGCACTGAAAGTAGAAAACATAAACTTGGCCGTGATAAGAACAGTATCTAAAAGTCTGACGGTCATTTTAAAGATGGCGACCTTCTTAAATGGGTCAATATTTGGAAAAGGCAACATTAAAAATAAATATATCAGCTTATGGGAACAAATGGATAGGGAAAACATGTTATATCCCAACAAATATGATATTTTAGAAACTTACAGATCCTGATTATTTGAAATATGCCTCAATTCTGGCAGCCATTTGAAATTTGGAGGCCATCTTGAAAATGGATGATTCTTAGGTGGCCCTCGATCATTTTTGAATCTGGGCCATATGATGAACAGTTCGTGTAAATTTCATACTTGTATCATCAAGTGAAGTATTTCCTTAGATTTTCTCACTAAGCTGCTCCACTATTAGAGTGGGAAGTGTCACTATCATTTAGCTGGGCGTAAACAATAATTAAAGTGCGAAAACTTAAATTCGAAACACATACGCTTTACACTACGACACAAGTTATTGGCTTTTTTTTCTCCTATTACTATCAGATCGGATGGCATACCAGTCACACTTGCAACGATATTTTGATATCTATACGTCTCGAACAACACTGTATTAACAAAATTTAAAATAAATATATATTTAAGTCATTATCGTCTGCACACTGTCGTTTATTAATTCCAAACAATAAAGCAAAGGGTAGGTAAGGGTATTTAAATATGCAATTGCGATTTTTGTTCTCGTGCAACAATGTACCCCGTATATGTTTTATGTACAGGAAATAAAATGTGAAGAATAAGAAAACCGTTTAATCGGAGTTCAAATTCGACTAAGATTTATATCAAAGCTAGATATATAATATTGGTATACATGTACTCCGATACGAAAATCACATGTTCAAATATCACGGGTAAAGACGTGTAGATATTAAGGTGTTGTATAGCGAAATTTCCTATGACGCGTTCGAACGAAAATGCGATATTACGAAAACAACGGCTGGTCCCTTGGCTTTTCGTAGGATATCGATTGTACTGTTTTTGCTTCAAGTCGACTATTAAGGATAAATAGGGAAATGGTGGAAAAGGCATTAGAAGTGAATTATACCGACGTTGATGAAACAAACGCCCAAAGTTTTCTGCTCAGTTTTCATCATGTATGATTTTAATTTGCAAACTTATTGAGTTACTTTGAAATTCCTAAATCTATTTTCATTAGTTAGAATTGAAAACGAATTTTATTGATTTATATAAATTATCAAATTAAGACCGTAAATATACCGAAATGCAATATACTTGGAGCCCTAGGACATGTTTGATATAATATTGACATGTTTCAGGAAATCGTTATCTATGCAAGTGATTAATCAGTATTCTTTCCCGAGTCATTAAATTCACTTACTCTGAATAACCGTATTCCGCTAAAGCAGGAGATATTTATCATTATATTTTATCTCCCTTGAACAGAACTGATCGGAGGGTGCTTCATTATTGTGCTTGATAACGTTTTATATTTCTACAGCATCTTACAATGACATATATTAATAAATTAAAACTCATCTAAAACGTTGAAAAATGGTTTAGAGAAAACAATTATAGTGTCCTTATTATAAAACAACACCAAACATTATAATCTATTATTATTACAATCTCCTTATCATTTTTTCCTTTAAGTTTCCACAGTGACATTGGAAATGTTTCAGTCTCCAGTAAACTAGAACATCAAAGAACTACACAACTTAAATACTGTCCTATCAAATCACCAATTAGTTAACCCCAATCTGGCTCCCCGTATCCTGTGTTTGTATCACTTAGCTATCCCTGTCGCTTACAATTATCAACTGCTTAGTTGTTAAGGCAGGCCGGAGAGACCGAGATCATTAGCTCTATGTAATCGCAACCAGGCGAGATACATTGATCGCTAGAATATCACTTCTAGGTCTTTACGTCACCAGAAAATATGTCATCCTGTGGAAGAAGCAATAATATATGACATACCTGAACCACTACAGCAAAATAAAAGCACACACCGCTATGTTAAGAACACAATACCTCTGCAGCCTCCCATAAATACGTGTCAATAATACGACAAAGCATACGTGCTATTCATTTTATAAGTTTATTAAAGCAAATCCGTCATTTAGTATTTCTAGCAATTCTCTAATCAGTTATTTACTGGACTAAAAAAAGTTCAAGCATGCTAAGGATGTAAGAAAATAAATGATGACTAATTAAATCAGTAAACATTCCTTTAATCAAAATAATATAAGTAACTCTAATTATTAACAAGAAAAGTCAAACGAATGAAATGCAAAACCCGGTAGGATCTATAGCTCTTTGGTACCGACTACAATGCATAAAACGGAAAACATGATGACTTTGCAACTAATACGCACTAAGATTACAGATGTTGATGAAATTTTCTTGTATTTCTTGATTACAAAATATTACTAGTTTGGATATTTAAAAGTTATCTTAGAAGAGAGGAATTATACTTTTTGGAAATACTGCAGTTACTTTTGAACTGTGTGGAACTTTGTGGAATTTATTCTCATTGGATTTAGATTTGACCGTGACAGGATTTGATAGTTGCTTGTTGGTCTTTCTGTTACATTTATTTACTTTAACAAGAAATTGTTATTCTCTGACGTAACATTAGGGTAAAACAACAACAGTTGTCTTTTACCATTGTTTCGACGCCTGAATGATAAAGCCAACAAAAGACAGTTTATTAACATTTCCCAGAAAAGAAAGCACTGGACGTGTCATACACAAGAAACATTTTTCTAGACCCATCATTACACCTATTTCATCATCACTCTAAGAAGAAAATGATGAAAAAGTCACCCTTGATCAGTTTTTGAACCAGTTAAGAAGCAAAATTCAGAAAACATACAATAAAAACAGATGAGGCGCTCGGGTTTGACTGGATTAGGAAATAATGTTTCCAAATGCAATATGACCTTACACGAACCTCTCAAGGTACAAATTTATATCCGACCCCATGATTATGTCGGAAGTGAGTAAAGGTATGATAAAAATAATAGAATAAGAAGGTAACATTTTTCCTTGTTATTTGGAATCAATTAGAAGAAAATTACTTTTGCTGCAAATCGTATTTATAGGATACAGAGGAAGAAAAAGAGAAGACAGAGCAAAGCAGTTCCGAAGAGGGCAATGAAACAAAGCAACCGCATCTAGCCACTTCACAGGTAAGTTGTATTTGGATATTTAGAATATTTTTGTATGATATTGATCTGGTATTATCAAATATTTATTTTAGTTTCGTACGAAACGTAATACTTTGATACAAATATTTACAAAATGCATTATCTTTACACAAACTTGCTTTCTATGCTTTCAGTCATTCTTGCCACTGTTTCGTCTTCTTCTTATAAACGCGAAACAATACGTTTTCTACAAGACATTTTTCTGATCTATTTTATCCATAACTTGATTTTTACTAAATGGTTGTGTCACTTTGAAATTTGAACCGTACTTACGTTTAAATTAGAAAGAATGTGGCTAATATACAAATTGCAAACATGCCAGAGTCAAAAGTATTTTTAGACTAAGAACAAGTGTGATATAACATTGAGCTCTTGCTATCAGATATATTCATAAGTTCGATATGAAAAATATGTGCGTGCTAAAATGGGGCCATTACTTTATGAGTGAGGAAATAAAACACAGACGAAATACTCAGACAAAAATATATATTATATTTTACACAAACCGGCCATCTCTAATTTACAAATGTTATTGATCTTTACTTGTTCTTCTTCAACAAGTCATTTAACATATGTGGTTAGTGTCGTTTCAATTATAAGTATACAAAAGTATCATTGCTTCTTTGTATAGCGTATAATGTATTTTGTTGTGGAAGTGATTAATCAGGATTCACTTATCTGGTCCTTTAGCTCATGAAGTACATACTCTGTATATTACAATTCTTCTTAAGCAAGAGCGGCTTGTTAAGTACTGTGTGGCGGCCGTAAAATGTCGCCCCGACTTCATCTCAGTGTTGTTATATTTTCTGGTCCTTCGGGATCATTGATTTCAACTCATTTAGATTTGAAGATTGAATACTGCTTAAGCCGGTGCTAGGGGGGCGTGGACTGTGTTGCATTTTCCATTACTGCTCATGAACAGACTCAATCAAACCGAGTCTGCAATTTTAACTGTTTGCCTTGTTTTCGGCGCTTCCGAAGGATCTACTTTTCAGATTTTGTTCATGATTCTTTACCTCTCGTGTACAGCTCCAGTAAAACTGAGAGTGTAATTTGGGCTTGTTTGCCTATTATCATTTTTCAACGAGATCTTAATACATCTTATTTATTGGTTTAACAATGCTTGGGGAAAAACAACACCAGTGGTATTTTGTCACTGTTTCCACGTCATACTAGTAACGCCGACAAATATTTTACCTACAAGACAGTTTGTGAACATTTGCCCTAGACTAACACGATCACTTGACAGTTTGTGAACATTTGATCGACAAGAAGTCTATAGGTTTTTCATTCACCAAATACTATACATTAAACGTTCTAGTCGTAACATCTACAAAACAGTTTGTGAACATTTGCCCTAGACTAACACGATCACTTGGCAGTTTGTGAAGATTTGATCGACAAGAAGTCTATATGTTTTTCATTCACCAAATACTATACAGTAAACTTTCTAGTCGTAACATCTTTTTATCATTATCTTGTCAGAGAAGGTGTTCAAATAGACACTACGGGTTATTTACATCCTTGTTTACATCTTGTCTCAGTTCCTGTTAAAACAATCGTGAAGCATGTTAAAGAAGCAGATGGATTGTCCTTAGTTTTGACTAAAGTTATATCCAGAAAATACTACAACATAATTACTTTTTGCTCTGCATCTCTTCTTGAAGGATAAAAAGGAAAAAATTGTCAAGGAAAGAAGTATCAAAGTCGGTGAAGATACAAAGCAACCAAATATGAACACTTCAAAGGTTAGTTTTACTGCTCAATTTCACCATTTATTAATATCATTTTTTTTTCAAATTCTAATTATTAAGCAGTAGCAGATATGCAAGGATGCAACGTATTTGGAAAGATAGAAAATGTTTGTTATAAAATATGTCTTGTATTATCAAGTATGAATACTACTTTCTTATGTTCATATTGTAAAATACATTACGTACGCAATATTTTGATAAAGATATATCTTTTCACAAACTGGCCTCAAAAGTTTTATAAGTGCAGTAATTCTTTTCTGGTTAAGAACCATTTAAAACATGCGCGTATAGTAAGATTCGGTTTGATCATAAGCAAATACAAACATTCAACAGGGAACGTCATGTTTCAAAAAACGCAGCCTCCTCAAAATAACACACACACACACACGCGCGCGCGCGCATGTAGAGCAATCACACGAGAACAAAACGAACAAATAAAGGAACACAATGGGATACCGCCTTGGAACAATCGGTGACAAAAGCACCATTTCAAAGCTTAATCAGGTTTATGGTGCGCACCAACCTCACTCTTACCCCCACCATAATCAACAAAATTAAGGGCGTTATTTTCAAAGGTAAGAGAGGGCAGCCTTGTATTAGATAATGAAAAAAGAAACACCACTTCGGTCTTTAATGGATTGAACTTAACTAGCCATTGTTTGGCCCGTGAGGACATTTTTTCTAGGTCAGAATTTAACGTTGTTTCCATGAGAGTTATGTCGGTAGTAGAAACTGCAAGGGAACTGTCATCTGCAAATAATCGATTTATACTTATTAAGGACTCAGCGGTATCATTCACGTAAATTAAAAATGATAAAGGACCGAGCACTGACCCTTGAGGAGCACCGGCATTTACAGTTTTTGTATTAGAATATGATTGTCCGATGAAAACTCTTTGAGAACGGCCTTTCAAGTAGTAATTAATCCAATCGAGAATATTACCCGAAATACCATATTGTCTAAGTTTAAATGATAAACCCTTATGCCATACTCTGTCAAATGCTTTAGAGATGTCACAAAATACCATGCATGTCGGTTGAACGATTTACATGTTTGGTTATAAATATCAGTAAGATGATATACAGTTGAATGACCCGGGAGAAATCCAGACTGATATTTAGAATGGAGGTAATTATAGATATTCTTGAATATAATTCTTTCCATAACTTTGTCAACACAACTGATTAAGGATATTGGTTTGTAATTAGATGGCAATGATTTTTCGCCCTTCCTAAAATTGGCATGACATTTGCCTTTTTTCCATAAACTAGGATATATATTTTCTGATAGAAAGCGATTAAGTAAGATTTTTAGTGGTAAGGAGATAGTTTTCGATGTTTCTCTTAACATTTTGTGACTTAATCCATCGGGTCCACTCGCTTTATTTATAACTAGATTAGATAAGATGTCGGTTACTTCTTGTTCTGTAATAATAATGTTGTTCAAAGATGTATCTGATTTTAAGCTAAAATCTGGAAGAACAGTTTGCAAATCATCAAGTGTCGAGATAGAAACAAATAATCGTTTAACACATTCGCCTTTTCTTCATCTGAGATGGTGTATTCGTTTTGATCGTTAAATGATGGTGGTATATAGTCAGTATTGTTAGAAATTTCTTTTACCAGCATTCTGACCAATTTCCAATATTGTCTAGGATTTGATGAGCTAACTTCACTCATAGAAAGTTCTAAAGTGTTAAAAAAAATTCTTTTGAATGTGTTTCATGTTTTTTATTTTATTTCATAACTTTTTTGTAATTTGTCCAGTCCGAAATTTCGTCAGTTCTTAGTGCCGTTCGTTTTAGGCAGCCACGTTGTCTCGAGATTCTACGAATTTCAGAATTGTACCACGGTTTTCCATTCGGGCGTATAGTAACAATAAATGAGTGAACACAAGTATCAATAAGTTGAATAATTTTTTCGTTGAAAAGATTAACTGCATTATTTACCGATCCAGTATATAAAAATGACCAGTTTGTTGATAGTATCAAATTTTTTAGAGCCCGATAATCGCCGCGATTATAGTTCCACACTTTTCGTTTGTAACACGTCAATGATATAAAATCACTTTTAATGTATGCGAATGTTCCGTAATGATCACTTATTTCGCGGGGCGTATAAATTTCAAGAGTATAATGAGATAATATTGCTAGAAATAGCTATTGGATCTAATAATGTGCTAGAATTATTTGTTACTCGGGTTGGCTCATTTATTAAATTGATCATACTGTTTAAATCAAGAATGTCTTGAAATTTATGATTTGATCTGTTCAGTTGGTCTTCATTACTATCGCCGAAGAGGATGATATTACTAGTAATTTCAGACGTCTGCTCAATAAATATGTCTACTCTGTCCCAAAATTCAGCCTTAAGATTCGTTGCTCGATATATTGTACAGATGAGAAAAGACCTAGTTTTATCGTGAACTTGGATGCTCAGAGATTCTGTTAATATATGTTTAAGTTTAAATATACGTTTTGGTTTAAGATGCGCATTACAGTAAGTAAGGATACCTCCTGAATGTGGCGAAGCATCTTTACGGAATATCTTATCAAATCCTTCAAGCGCTATGCTTTCATAAGATATTTCTGGAGAAAGATGTGTATCGGTTAAAGTGGGGATGTCAAAATGCTACAAAACAGATCATGGTTCTTTGAAAACGACAAGAAAAAAATCCGAAAAGCGCATGGATTTAGTATCATCCGTTAGATATAGTTAAGAAAAATAGTCTATATCAGTAAAATATTAGCAGGGTCGTATAAAGTGGTGATAATGTGGTATTACAATAAAATATTTGATACTGTAAACTGAAGTAAGGAAAATATTTCGTGATGAATATGCAACTTCGGCATATATATCCAGTGGAAGAAAGATAAATCTTATCAGTATAATTTTTAACATAAACAAGATTATCTCCCTTGTAATAAGCAAATCCTGGACAATATATACTAACATCGTATTAACACAAAAATAACTAGAAAATGCTTTTGTAAAAAAGCGCATGTCTCCCCCAATGCAAAGTCCTATAGGCAAGAAGTCAATAGGGATCAGGAGCGAAAGTCAAAGAGACACTGATGGTTGGCTGCAATAGGGATCATCTACTTGGCATGTCCAGTCATCCCGCTAAATTTCAACACTCTTGGCCTAGTGGTTCTCAAGTCACTGTTCAGGCTCCTGTGACCTTGACCTTTGATCAAGTGACCTCAAAATAAATAGGGGTCATCTACTCTGCATGTCCAATCATCTTATCAAGTTTCAACATTGTAGGTCAAGTGGTTCTCAAGTTATTTCCAAAAAATGATTTTACATGAACAGGCCACTGTGACCTTGACCTTTCACAGACTGACCCCAAAATCAACAGGGGTCATCTACTCTGCATGTTCAATCATCCTATGAAGTTTCAACATTCTGGGTCAAGTGGTTCTCAAGTTATTGATCGGAACTGGTTTTCAATGTTCAGGCCCCTGTGACCTTGAACTTTAACGGAGTGACCCCAAAAACAATAGGGGTCATTTACTCTGCATGACCAATCATCCTATGAAGTTTCAACATTCTGGGTCGAGAGGTTCTCAAGTTATTGATTGGAAATGGTTTTCCATGTTCAGGCCCCTGTGGCCTTGACCTCTAACAAAGTGACCCTAAAGTCGTTAGGGGTCATCTACTCTGCATGACCAATCATCCTATGAAGTTTCATCATTCTGGGTCAAGTGGTTCTCAAGTTACTGACCGGAAATGGTTTTCAATGTTCGGGCCCCTGTGACCTTGACCTTTCAAAGAGTGACCCCAAAATCGATAGGGGTTATCTACTCTGCATGATCAATTATCCTGTTAAGTTTCAATATTCTGGGTCAAGTGGTTCTCAAGTTACTGACCGGAAATGGTTTTCAATGTTCAGGCCCCTGTGACCTTGACCTTTGACGGAGTGACCCCAAAATCAATAAGGGTCATCTACTCTTCATGCTCAATCATCCTATGAAGTTTCAACATTTGGGGTCAAGTGGTTCTCTAGTTATTGATCGGAAATGGTTTTCAATGTTCAGGCCCCTGTGACCTTGACCTTTGACGGAGTGAACCCAAAAACAATAGGGGTCATCTACTCTTCATGACCAATCATCCTATGAAGTTTCAACATTCTGGGTCAAGTGGTTCTCTAGTTATTGATCGGAAATGGTTTTCAATGTTCAGGCCCCTGTGACCTTGACCTTTGACGGAGTGACCCCAAAAACAATAGGGGTCGTCTACTTCAGCAGCCCAAAAATCCTATGAAGTTTGAAGGTTCTAGGTCAAATGGTTCTCCAGTTATTGCTCGGAAATGAAGTGTGACGTACGGACGGACGGACGGAAGGACGGACGGACGGACGGACGGACAGGGCAAAAACAATATGTCTCCTGGGGGAGACATAATTACAAACAATGGTATTTTTACAAAAGCAAAACATAGGTAAGTAGAGTATATAAGGATCTACAATGTTATTACCTGTCATTTAAAATAAATAAAAGATAATCAGAGATATTACAATATATATATGTTGGAATTTTGTAAGGCCATTATACAAGTCAGGAATAAAATTTATATGCTCCCCTCATTTGTTTATGGATGTAAAATGGCCAAAGGCTATTTATATTGTCGATAAGCCAATAAATTTGAAACCTTGAATAAAATAGAACGTGGAAACTTTGTTATTTTATTAAAAAATGTTACGATAATACTAGAGTTAAATAGCGTAAAAAATAAACAGAAATAATACAATGTATCTAATGTCGTAATTTTGTTAAGCCACTACAAAGATCAGGAGTGAAATTCAAATTCAATATATGCCCTCCTTTCCGTCAGTCGCAAACAAAGAGGAAAAGTAGTGTCCAACTGTAAACGGGATGAACACTAAACATGCGGTATGTTTCAAAACAGTTAGGTCGTAACCTCTTTTAATAAAATAAGTTATACAATGTAATTGTACCAAATACAGTTTGAAAGTTACCATGAACTAAGATCTTATGAAGTTTGTAAACCATATCCGCATTAAAGCATCATTATTTCTTTTATCTCTCATTTCTCATTTCTAGCTATAAATCATACCATTGCTCATATCAAATATTTAAACAAATTTCAGCAGATATAATGGTTAAACAAATGCCGCGTTTTAGATTTTGACTGAATTAGGCCATGTTGTATCCTGAGAGAATATTTTCTTAGCATGGACCACCGAAGGTGCAACTTTAAGTCATATCCCCTGAATATATTTGATGTAAGTAAAAAATGACAAAAGTGGCTTGTGTACAAGGGATATCAGGTTATTCTTGCATGTGGTTATTTTGTTCCCTATTACAACGTAATAAGTATTTGCTTCAAATTGTCTTAAAGAAAAAAGAGAAAGAACGGAAGAGGCCGGAAAAGGGAAAGCAAAGAAATACTAATGACAATGATGCAGTTCAAATGCAAAATATAGAAGCTTCAAAGGTAAGTTTTGTTTTGCCGAATTGTTTTTAGAAACAATACTTTTTGTGTTACTTTAAAATTACTAATTGAATAACCTTTTAATTGAAAACAAGTTTGATTAATATACAGAATGCAGTGCACTTAGAGCCTTAGGACATATGGATTTCATTAATTGAAACTTTCCGACAACGTCTCACAAAAATTTGGATTAACCAGCCAACTGTGTTTTACCACAGTTTCCCGGTCTTCTTAATGACTCGAAATAAAGATTAAACATTTACCTATATTTAAGCCTATGAACTTCTGGTCGGTAAAAAGACTGTTGACCAGAAATTACAATTAAATAGCAATTAAACTAAGTCTTGTCAATCTTCTTTAGAAGACAGAACTAAAATCAAAGTAGCAGAGCTTATAGAAATGACGACCCCTATTTTCTGGGTCACTCCATCATTGGTCAATGTTACAGCCAACATCCGACCATCAGGCTTCATTTTCATCAATATTTGGGAAAGAAATGACATAGCATCTTCAAATTTCATAGGATAATACACCTTTTTGTATAGATGATATTTTGTGTTTTGGAGGTTACTGGATTAAGGGTTAAGGACAAAAATTAAAATTGAAAAACTGTTACTGATCAATAATTTAGAACCGATGAAATTTTAAAGGATGACTGGGCATGCAGAGTAGATGACATCGATTGATTTTATAGTCACTCGATCAAAGATCAAGGTCATTGGGGCGTGAGGATTGAAAATAGTTTCTGATCAATAATATTAAAACTCATAGGACCTGAGTGTTATGTTGATACTTCATATGATTGGACATGCCAAGAAGATGATCCGTATTGCAGCCAAGCGTCAGTGTATCTTTGACCTTTTCCCCTGTCCCCTTACTAGAACTATGCATAAAGGGGAGACATGCACTTTTCTACAACATCATCTCCTTGTTGTCTAACAAACTTTTATGTGTTTGTCACATGACTATGTAGTCGCGCCCTATTAAGTCTCTGCTGAATATAATATGATGAAAAAAAAACGAAGCCAAAATTAACATGAACTGATCAATATTGTACTTTTTACATTTATCGGCTAAAACAAGATCAGATAGGGAAAGTAGAATGAGCTGACATTATACCATTGCATCTATATATAATATTATGAATGGCATTGTTTAGAGCTTTTTGCCAGCTTTCTAAGCATGTATAACACTATTAGGTTTCGGCTCACCGTTTAAAAGATATTATGCATAAAGTAAAGCTAAAAGGGCCATTATATTATGTTATGCTGTGTCATTTTAAACAAGCAAAAAACTGAAATTGTGTGGTAAAGAAGTATGTGAAAAGAAACCAATTTTCAAGTAACCAATGTATAATTACACATATCGGGTAACATTTTGTTGATGCCATTCATTATCGTATCGAGTATTTTCGTGGGTATCATCTTTTGGGGACATGTTGTCATTGTTATGCTTTTTCATTTGTTGAGGTTGTGAAGGTGTAAAAGCAATATATTTGACAAGTCATGTTTATATTCGTTATTTATAACAACACTGATTATGTATCCTTACACCAGATACAAACAACTACTAGCCAAAACTCTAGTTAAGGTTTAGGAACTAATAACTGAAGTAAGTAGTATATATCATGGGGGTACCAGGGCACTTTAACCCCAAATTTATCCTAACCCTCGACCCAAACCGACCAGTGCTGACCAATTAAAAAAAACACAGGTTTTAAAAAACTGCTGTGAAAACCTCTGGTTTAACCGAATGAAGAAAACATATATTTAAAAATGAAAATATATTTTTATTTAAAATATATTTCATTAAAAACCCAGAAGAAAACTTTAAATTCGACATTGAAAAACCATTTACAATAGTTTTTAACCTTTATTATCAAAATAATTTATAATTGTTTGTTCATTTTTTTACATTGTTAACTTTTAGTATTTTATACAATTAATCATAAATGTTTATACCATCTTGTCTTGATATTGTATGTTATTTTGTTTTACATCCGGGATGTTATTGATTACTTCTTTTGGTGGAGGAAGTCCAAACGGATCAAAGTATATTTTATTTACATAATAAACCCAATGTGTTCCAGGCCCAACACAGTCGTCCAAATTGATTATTCCACACTTCTTATTTATTGATGCTTTTTGTAGATTATTTCTACTAAATACACCCCTAAAGTTTTTAATTTTCAAGTGTTTTACCCACTATTCAATTTCAAAGTTAGAAATTGGTTTGTTTATAAATTTTATTACTTTTTTACAATAGGAATTCATCTGTAAGGTCTTCTTTGAGAATCGACCTGTATACCTTTTCCACTAAGAAGGGATTAATCAAAGGTATTCCGAGACTAGCAGCTAACATATCCAAGAAGCCACCGTCTTGTTTCTGTTTTTGAGTTAGCTTTATTTCACCAGTCCCCATTACCTATTTTCTTTGATTAGGCGTAAGATATGGTGATATCATATTTCTCTTATCATTAGCTACCGAAATCATACCATTTCCAAAAAACTTACTCACACCAGTACTGGCAAGACCGAACAAAGCAACGGCACCTAACGGTCCTAATATTTGTGGAGCTATTTTGCAGCTGTTGGAAGTACTGTTTGAGCTAACAGACCAGCCAAAGCTCCCAAGAATCCTCCATTTTGACCTTGACTGGACATTTCTTTTTTGAAATGGTAATTTCTAATCCCTTCTTATTCCTAATAGACTTTTCAATTTGATTGTGTTTTAGTTAAAAGTAAACGAAAGTTTCCACGCAATTGTTTATGTTTTAATCTAAAAGTATATGGGATCTTATCATTGTAAGCCTGTGCTGTTTTTTCTGTCCATCTGTTAAATTTACTTTATATTCAATATAATTTGATGTCAATATATATTTTATATATATTTTATTTAAACAATAACAAGTTTATTTGATGGTGGAGGAAGACCCAAGGTGCCCCTCCGTGCATTATTTCATCACGAGCGGGAACTTGGGTAGAACCACCGACCTTCCTTAAGCCAGGATGGCTGTGAATTACATTTATCAGGTCGTTGTAAATAAACAAACACATGTTCGCATTTTGTTACACCAGCTGCTATTCTAAAAGTTGTATTACTCTGTTGTGTATCTGTTGATTGTGTTATCATTTCTCTGAGGTATTTCCAACTTGCATATGTATATTTTTCAGAAATTAAATTAAATCCATAATCATTGAACATTAAATGTGGAGCCCACACAATTAATTTAGTTACAATTACCCTACCTGCATCGGCAGCATTAGCTCTGTGAGTTAATTCATCATCATTTATTAATTGGAGTGTTATTTGTATTTGACTTGGGGGTAACATGTTTTGTTCCAAACCCTGAAAACATGAATAATTATTTCACGGAATTTTAGCATTTACATTATTACCACCCTGGATAAATGCCTATCTAGCAGCAAAACCTGAATTATATGCATCTTGGTCTTTTCTTCTTTCAGCACTAGCGTTAATATCTAAATAAATAAATTTGTTTGTTCCAGTAATTATGCATAATTCTTAGGTAGTTCAACTATTTTTTTTTTTTTTACATTTATTACCTTATATAAATTATTACAACCATAGACAATTTTTCCATTTTTTTTAACTATTAGCTGATCAATTATTGAAGCTGCATTATTAATTAAAGCAATTTGATCTCCATCACCATAAATATAACTATTAGCAAGTTTATTTACTTTAAAACGTACTTCAAAATAACCATTAAACCAATCAAAATATGAACTTCTATCATTAATTGTAAAATGATATCAACTTTCTTGCTGTTTAACATTATTTCCCAAGACGGATATTAAAGCTGATATAATTGAATAGGAGTTAGTTAATGTATTTCACAATACTGTTTTGTTCTAAACATGTATATTATATATTATTTCATTTTTTATAAATTAATCTGTTAATACGTTTACGCTGAGCTAAAGTCCCAGATCCTGACAATATTTTATTTATTCTTATATTAATATCCTCCTCCTTATTATTTGAATTTGTTTTGTTTTTTTGTAATTCCTTAGCAATTAAATTACCAACAGCATGTGTTACAGGTTTTTTAAAACTTTTGATTTTTTTTCTGTAATTTTATGAGCAGCTAAATTCGCGACTTCCGTTCAAATCTTTTTTGTTCCACTTTCAAGCGCAGTTTTTTCTGCAGTTTCCAGAGCTTTTTTTCCAGCACTACCAATTGAAGATGCAACAGAAGATGAAAACAATTTTGTTAATATGTCAAAGATACCTGAACCTTGTATAATTTCTTCTCAGTTCCAAGGATTAACATAAATTTTTATCATAAACATTTTTTGTACATTATATATTTATATTTCTTTTAAAATTAGTGTAAAACTTGTTTCAACTTCATTAAAATTGATTATTTTACCAAATACATCTGTAATACATATTCTAATTGAATCGTTAACATTTTTATTAATTTCAGAATATCCGATTCTTTCTGGCTTTTTGTAAATGGGTAAGCTCTTGTTAAATCTGAAGTACTTAAAGCATAGATAATATCACTAAAATGACCATCAACAAGTGAATTATCATGATCAATAAGATCACAATGAATGTAAATTGTATCCACAGAGTTAGTTATATTTGGTGTCGTAGTTCCTCATTCGGTATTGTTTACAACTTTTTTCTCAAATCCAAGCAATGTATGAAAATTTGATAGTCTTAAATCCAACATAAAATTGTTATGAATTGAAATTAGGATTTTAAAAGTACTTAAATCAAATTCCAAACTTATTGGAGCAATATCTGATTTATCAAATTCAGAATCACCATTGCTTATTAGTGTTTCCCTTATATAATTATTAATGACCGTATAACTGTAAGAGCCATTTGTAAATATGATATCTTTCCATTTTATACCATTATTATAGCGAATTATTTTATTATCGTGTTCATCACTAATATTATGCCAAGAGTAAGTCATAGTGTTAATACTATCCAAACCAACAACATAAGTTTTATTTTTATCTAAAATTAAAGGACGACTGAATCTGACTGTAAAATCGCTTGGAGTATTTTTATCATCGTTTTCAACTGCTTCAGAACTTAACACTATTTTTTGTTCCATTTATATTCAAGAAAGGTATTTTTATATAACATTTCATGTTGTTTTGGTGACAATTTATTCATTTTAAATAGTTCATCAATTGTGATTATACCTTCGTTTTTAGTTCTTCATTATTATTATTTCTAGCATCAATTGAACCACAAGTAAGTTCTAACTTACTAACCAGTTCTTCCGGATTACACAGACAAACGTGATAACCTTGACCCTTAATTACTTTTTTAAATTTCATAGATCTTTTATTGATAGGTTATCCTGATCTTTCTGTTAATTCTTTAAATATTTTCCTAGAAAGTAATGAATGCTTTGTTTTATTATTGTTATATCTTTTATTATTTAGATCAATCAAATCATCATCTACCTTAACGTTAATTACTTCTTTTCCAGTTCTTTGATCCTTAGCATAAAGTTTATTAAGAACAATCAGTAAATTACCATATTGTCCATTTGGTGAAACTTTGTATTGATTGTGATGATTTATTCCTTGTCCATATGTAGGAGCTAAATTAAAATTTTTATCAACCGACCTTTTTACTTTTTTAGTTCGTCATGTTCGTGTTTAAATTCTTTTGCTCTTTCTTGTTTATTCGGATCTTTTGATTTTGATTTGCCAGCCATGGAACCATTTAACTAATTAATATCCTTATTAACATCGTTTATTAAATCCTCGACTAAGTCTTTATCTATTTCATCAGGATTAGATTCATCTGCAGTAAATGAGCTAAACATTTTAGACGGTTTGTAATATCCATATTCTTTTAAAACATCAGTATTTAAACCAGCATCTAAATCTATATTTCATGTATTGTTTCATCGTATTTTTCAAATCCCCTCAACAGTTCTTCATCTTCAGGAGACCATGGAATTGGTTGCGGATCTTCAAATAGCTGTGGTAAACCTTGATATGTTTTTATATCTTTTATTTCATCACCGAGTGACATTAATTGTTGTTTTTATTGCAGGTAATGCTTTTAATTGTCTTCATAATTTTTCTTTTTGACTTTTTATTCCTTCTGTAATTGGTTTATAAATTGCACTACACATTTCCCGACCGGTAGCTTTTCTAATTTTTCTCTCATTATTTCGTATCTAATAGCTCTTACCTTTTGTCCGACTAAGTTTTTTCTTATACTTATTTCATTAAGTTTTACTTGCATTTATATAATAATGTAAGATAATGTAAGATATTGTAAGATAATGTTAGATAATGTAATATTATTATATAATAGAAATTCCAAATTACGATACAAAAAAAAACTACAAATCTTAAAACTTCAAGCAATTTTATCCTTTTATGCCAGAATCATATTTTAGAATGTATATATTTGGATCTTCAGGATCAGGAAAAAGAAATACATTAATGCATATGCTAGCTACGAAAACCTCTTGTATATTATGATAAATTATACCTATATGCTAAAAACCTAGAACAATCTAATCATCAGGATTTAATTAATCTCTTAAATACAATTGCAAAAAAAAAAAGAGTTAAATTAAATACTTGAATATTCTAATAATGAAATAACTGATGTTAATGATCTTGAACTAGATTAACAAAAAGTAGTAGTATTTGATGATTATATATGTGAAGAAAAATATGTTCAAAATGAAATAACAAAATACTTTATTCAAGAACGTCACAAAAACTGTTCTGTTATTTATTTAAGTCAGTCTTACTATAAAACACCAAACGATATTCGAATTAACTGTTCACATTATATTTTGTTTGAAAGTCCAGGTAAAAAGGAAAATAATATAATTTGTAATAATCAAAATATAAATTACAACCCTTTTTATAACACAACAAAACACGATTTCTTATATGTTGACAAACCAAGGAAGTATTTAAGAAAAAACTTTACGGGAATTATATAGGATGGGAGTTTTTAATGATGTCAAACAAATAAGTACACCCGACAGTATAAGTAAAGTTAAATTTGATATTGATTTAAGTGATTATGCCACAAGAAAACAATCCAAAACGCTTAAAAAGGACATGGACTCGTATCTTCATAAAAATAAGGAACTTGATAACACAATGAACATACCATTAGATATGGGAGGTAATGAAATAATCAACCTAGGAAATGCATATAAACCCAGTGATGCAGTTTCAAGACGGTTTTTGTTTAAAAAAAATCAAAGTGTAATAGAAGACTATAATCTTGAAGACACCAAAAGTATTAAACAGACACTAGAAGAGAAAGTAAAGAATATTTAAGAATTATAAAAAGATTTTAAAACCAATTCATTATTAATAGTCGAATTACAAGGTAAAAATTGAAAAAGAAATCAAAACTATGGTTGATTCTATTAAAGAACTTGAAGAGAAATCTGATTTAACAGATAATCAGTTGAAAGAAGTATTCAGAACCAATTTTGTAAAGTTATACAATCAAGTTCAGGAATTAAAAGGTAGTATGATTAAACATGAAGAACTAAAATACAAGATTATTGAAGCCGAAAAAAGTTACAAAATATGTATCAGTTAGAAGTCAGAACAGAAGTAAATAAACTAAATACTGAAGTGATAAAAAAGAGTCAAAATTGACTTGACACATTTTCAAATAAATTTGCAGAATATAAATCTGAACTTGAAAATGCAGCTTCACAAAGAAGTGTTGATCATGATACAGCATTAGATAACCTTAGGAAAGAGTTTAATTCTAACTTAAATTCTAAATTAGGAAATTTGAAGGAAAAATTTCAAAACTGAACTTTGTAGTTGAAAAAACAGTTAAACAATGAGAATTAATTATATCTAATGCTGAAGCAATTACCTCTAATGCTGAAGCAATTACCACTAATGCCGAAAAAATTACAAAAGTAAAAAATGCTTTTTTTAAAACAAGAAACACAATTAGCTAGAACAAAAGAAATACTATTGACAATTTTTCTGCTTCTAATGTTGCTACAACAAACCGAGTTGATGATTCAGCTGAAGTAATTCTTGAACATGAAAATAAATATAAAACAATAGAAGACGAACTAGAAAAAGTAAGACGAGAAGTGTTTCTTTTTTAATACTACAATAGCAGAGATCTTTCTGTAAAGGCTCGAACTAATTCGAGACAGATTATAAAAATTGTATTAAAACAAATCATAAATATCGTAATTTAAATAGATTTCTAATTGAACAAGATGGGGATTATATAATCGAAATTAATATTATCATTTGCTTCTTTTGTGAAAACATTGATTATTTTAATTTTAATTGGTGGAGTGATTCCGATGATCTGAGTCAGACAAGCGGGCAGGAGAATATTTCACCTGAGGTTGAAAATACAACAAGTGTTTACAAGAAAAAAATGGAAACTAAACTAAAAACAGGAATGATGTTTGCCATTTTGCCAGGTTTATTAAAATTAAATACATGTGTTATAGAACCCGGGAGTTATGTTAGATTCTATCTAGTTAATTGATTTATTTCATTGTGTTTTATATAATTGGAATATTCAATAATATAAATGTAAAAGTAAGTAAAATAGAAAGGCATATAGTAAGAAAACCTCCTTCGTTTTTAACATCTGCAACAGAGGATGCTGCTGGATTATTTAAATGGAAAGTTGGTAATGCTAGTCCTGGTTTAGTTCCAAATGGTGATAATGTAACAATTAAACAAGATTGCATTTTAATTATTCTTAGAGATGCAATTAAATTAGATAAAGGAGAAGCTAAATTGCAATTTAAAAAACAAAGAAAAGAAAATTCTTCAAAGTTACAATGTAAAAAAATAACAGAAAAAATGAATCTATTTCTATTAATTATGCTGATCAATTTAAAGCCAATGGTGTTATTTATATAGATGGTTTAAACGTTAAAAATATTCAAATAACAATTTATGGTTCTATGTAACCGTAAGCTAATGTATTAATACTATTATCAAGAATATATTTTTATTCGTCATAACATGATAAAGATGTTTTATTAATAACATAACTAGACAGATTGTGCTTATCTGAACGAATAATTTTAAAGGTATGGTTAGTTTGGGTTGAATTAAACTTCATTTTCTAATAAATATGAATACATATGAATACATTTTACTTCTTAATCCAACAAATTCAGCAATGGGAATGCCGACAGCGTCATCTTTGAATTTTCCAGTTACTTTTTGTTGTAATCAAAATAAAACTCTGAATTACTATTGTAATCACTGTTATCAAATAAATCTTTGTCCCTATAAAAATTCTCATATGCTTTGCTGAACCTTTATACTTTTCCTTAATGTGATTATAATGAAAATCATACATTAAATATTTTAATAAATCTAGAATGCACATTCCAACATAACAAGGTCTGTGTAATAATAAATTTTCTTTTACTTTATAAATACCTAACAAATTCTTATTAAACAGTGTTGAACTAACAAATGAAGGTTTTGCTATATACTTCAATAAAAGATTTTCATCATGTGTTAATTTAATATTTATTCTTTTGCGTAAATTTCCCATTGTCTTACCGAATACAGTTATTTATGAGTTTAAAAAAGAAGTCTTTTTTCAAAAGAATTATATGCTTTAGATCGTTTTTGAGTATTAAAATCAATATATCCTTTTAACCAAGGACTTTCGTCAAAAGTGTAAATGCTATGTATTTTTGTTACTTTTAATCATAATTGTGCATATAATTCAAGATTTTTAAAATGAACAACATAGATTTTTTTTTCATTAAAGTTGGAACTAATTTGTTTACATTACTTTTTCCTATTTCAAATTTTGTTTTAATATTTTTACTATAATTCGAAAGCCATTCGTCTGGTATTTTAATATATTCAGGAGCTAAAGGATAATCATTGTGAATATCATGTAATTCTTTTGAATATTCACGATCACATTCACAGTAATTTTGTTTCTTTATATTTTTTAAATGCATTTTTAAAACAACATTTACTTTTATACCTTTTCAAGTTTTAAGTTAAGATTTAAGGTTATCAAATGAGTCTTCGATATTTAAATATAACTGATCCTTTGTATCTTGTCTATATGTAATTTTAATTTCAATTTTTTTAGTATATTGATTTAAAGAACTCTCAATTTCTCTAACAGCCATCTATATATTATATTTAGAAAAATAAAATTACTAAGTCAAAAAAAAAAGTTTAAGAAGAAATAAGATATTTAAATTTATATCTTTTTCCATTAGTTTTTTGATATTCCACTTTTTACTCTTTTTTTCCATTCACAGCACATTTTTATTAACCCAGAATTAATATCAAGGTATTTAAATGCTGCGTAAGTGTTTCATGTTTCATCTAATGTCATCACGATAAAATCAGAGAATCTTCATATCCATGAATATTCTGGTTTGATTATGGCAGTGATGTAACACAATGAGTGTTCTGTTAGACTTATTAATTATCTGCCACCATTGTTCATATATGTTAACTTTCTGTTATATCAATTAATCTCTGTTTTGATGATTTTGTTTATGTATAACTGACTGACCAGTTAGTTACGAAAACAACTTGTTTTGTCTTCCGTAAAAAATTCCACACATTTTTACTAATGCTAATTATTTTGTTTACAGTTACAACCACCTATTTTTAACCTTGTCTTGTCCCATTGAAAAATATCATGGCCTTGATTATTTTGTTTATTTGTATTTATCCTCTCAAGGTTTCGAAATCTCGTTATATAATATTCTAAAGGTTAATTATATTATTTACTTATTTTGTGGTAAATACGTAGTACGGAATCTGGAAGACAATTTACCTATCTTCATATTTTGCAATACGCATCTGTTTCTGCAATCACTTTGTTTATGTATTCGTGTATAATATTAATCATGTGATTTTTTTTCACAACAATTTCATCATTTTGTTATTGCGACGTAGTTCTGAGATAAGGTATAAATACTCAGCGAAATGGGTTTGGAAAGTAGTTCGGATCGGTTCAGATCAGCTCCGTTAAGTTCAGATTTGGGCTCGGGTTCAAGAGCGGGTTAAAATAAATGTGGAAGTTTTAGAATTGATTATTATATTATAGAACTCTTTGACTTAAGAATACAAATGAATTAAAAGTTTGACGCAGGAAAATACTATTTAAACAACTGATGTATTTATACCTGGACCGACTATTAGTATAGTTGTTTTTTCTGTATAGCCTGGTAAATAAAACCGAGTGTAGAAAACTGCTGATTTCTCAATGTATGCAACCAGTGTGGTGTTACAAGTGCTTTTAAATGTCACAATCTGTTGCAATAACAATTGTAGGATTGTTTCGATGATTATTTGATC
>NW_026461487.1:0-64228 GCF_021730395.1 Mercenaria mercenaria | reverse complement strand
AATCATTTTAAGTACAGAGTACTAAGAATCGATTTGGCTCGATTGTGAATTGCATCATTTTTTACAACAAAATAATATGACTCACTTATGTCATTTTTATTGTTTTTCCCTCTAAGACGGATAACATTCACAAACCTTAACGCAAGACTCATACCGACTCCATGTTGGTGCGCTTTATCTTCTGTGCCTTCCGAATACCGAGCAAAATGCTCGGTATATCTTCTGAGTAGGCCTTCTGAATTAATCGAGTGTTCAGAATGGTAGGCTGGAGACCATTCCCTTGTTGGAAGGCCTAAATCGAGTCCGTGTACGGTTTGCTTCATGAATATATAATCCTCAGGCTTGGCGGCAAAAATACAAGAAGTCCTAGCATAAATTTGCCACGCTCTCTAACCAGTTTGCTAGGTGAAATCGTCCGAGTCGATAGACAAATGCTGTAAAATGTTTACCTCATGGTATGAAAATTCAGCTGTATCGTTAGTTGGATGTTATTCCGGAGAGGGAATGGTTGCTGAGAGACTTAAATGCAGATAAGTTTTATATAATTTCGTTGTTTTCATGCGTAACAAATTATTACGTAAAAAAATTTATAGAACTATGTTCAGCGTTGCATGACCATTCATTCAAAATTTCATTTATTTGGTTTTTACGCGTTTTATGCTAGAATAACATTAGCGCATGTTATTTTCGTGTAATAACATCTACAGAATCCCTCAGAAATGGTTGGTACCGGGCTCGGGTACCAACCAATCCCTCGGGATTCTGGAGATGTTGTAACACGAAAAACATGCCTTATCCCTACACAATTACTTGATGTTTGAACAAAATGCATTTAATAATAGCCATTAATGAGTGAAACTGTCTGAAATTCCTTTAAATAATTCAAGAAATATTGGTTCGATACCACACTTCAGTCTGTGAAATCTGATCTTAGATGCTGACAGAAAACAAGTTGGATAGCTCTGCATATAGTTTGTACAGACTAGCTAAAAACTTAAAGCTACTCTCCCAGTTTGGGTGAAAGTTTTCAACATCTTCATTTCAAAAAGTTTAGCAGAGAATGTTTGACACAGAAATGTGATTTAAAACAGTGGAGAATAAAATTTAGATATTGGTAAAAATGCAACAGGGGTGTAAATTTTCTGCAATATTTCAAATTTAGTATACAACATTCTGCACAAGATTTATTGTTAGTTAATGGAATATCTATCTTAATCATTTCAATAAGTTTGACTGAACCAATTTCCAACTTCAAAAAAGACCAAAATTTATCCAAACTTGTTGACAGAGTTATCTACTCTTGCCTATAGATGGAAATCATGATAGTAAGTAAGTGTTCAAAGTTTTAAAGCCATATGTCAAATAGTTTTGACAAACACGTACTTGTACGCAAACTGAACCAATTTCTAAGTACAAAAAATGCCATAATTCAGCCAAAATAGTTGACAGAGTTACGAACACTTACTTACAGATGGCGATCATATAATAAACAAGTGTTCAAAGTTTCAAAGCCACACATCAAACAGATTTTACAAAACATAGACTGGTATGAAATTGTACCAATTTCCAAGTCCAGAAAGAATCATAATTCAGCCACAATACTTGTCAGAGTTATGTACTCTTACCTACAGATACAGACTATGATATGAACCGCGCCAAGCAGAAATATGTCTTAACGTACATTATGACGAAATCGAGAAACGACGTCACAAGCTGCAGGTGCGATTTCAAAATGGCGACGCCCATGCTTTGACATGTTTACAATTTAATATTTGACATGGATACGTTTGAGGTATGTTTCAGTCTATAATATTACATTTTGATAATGTTGTAACATATATTTGAAAATTTATTCAGAATTATAAGCAGTTTTATTATGAAAATATGAGAAATCCCTTGCTATAAAAAGTGGTGAAGGTCAAGTGTGTCGTCACTGTCGAATCGATTGTTGTGATGTCATCAAGCTATATTTTGCATTGAAAGAAATATTGAAACAGAATCTAGATCTACATGTAACAATTTTGAAACGACATTTGTTCTCTTAAATTATTAATCAAGATAAGCCCTACAGTATTGCAATTTTCGATTCAACTGTATGCGAATGTTTCTGGCAATGTTTGTAGATTTAGATCTATTTTGTCCATATTTTTTTTATTTATTTATTTAAGTCAAGAAGCTTGCACTGTCGGCTACATCACATTTCTTTTTGTATATAAACATATATGTAAAAAATATCTCCGCCGATGACATCATTGTACAATTTTTAAAGAGGGTATGTGTTAGTTTCATATGGGTAATTATTTAAACAATAAATGCAACCAGTAAAATTGTCTTGGACGGAATGGCGCAGCGCTATCGTACCCGATTTGCAATCTTAAGACTCGCGTTCGAGTCTGTCTCACGTCATGTTTTTTTTAACTATTTATTTTATTTATTATTCAACCTACACATATTCCATTCTTTTTTTTTCTCCATTCAGGATTTAGAAGATTTACTTGAAGTGTTTGGATTGGGAAGTAAATCTAGTACATCAAACAGCCAATGTACACAGGAACTTGCAGAAGATGGAACTAGATCTACAAATGGTAGTGACTATTAAACTATTATTCACTTTTTAAATGTTTTTATGTATAGCTAAGATGCAGGCTATAATAACGATACATATGTTTTTAAAGTTCACTTAAACAATGTTTTTTATAAATTTTCTTTAAAGCTCTATATACATACACACTATGTATGTGCGCGCGTTTGTGTGCATCATGATCATCATCAGTATTTACCTTAGCTAATAATACCAATAAATTAAATCTTACTTAGATGAAAATGATTTATTTAGAAGAAAGAATTAAAATGAACGTCTTAATTATCTCCGATATTTTTCTGTTATGAAATTACATCACTAAGATATAAGTAAGCTTAACATTCTATTTTCCATGATTACTTTAAGATGATGCTGATAATGAAATGTCCGTGGAAAACCTGGTGGAAAATTTCATGGCAGCTAGTGTTCAAACCGATACAGCTGGCGATGAACACAACGATGATACACATCTAAACCAAACAGATGAGTTTGACGAAGATGATCCCCAAAGAGATCTCGCAACTATCAAACATAAACTTCAAGAGGGGTGTGGCTGTAAACTTTATTGTTTCAAGGGTGTTACAGTAGGAGTTGTTCTAGATAATATTCTTAGAATGAGAGAGATGTCAAAAGACAATAAAGAGTTATTTGTCATGGGAAACTTGCGTGAAAAACTTGGTACTGACCGGTGCAAGGAGGGAGAACGACAGCGGGTGCGCTTTGAATACAATTTCCAAGGAAAAACGGTTTGCCAAAAAGCATTTTGTTTGATATATGACATGGGGAAAAGCACTGTGAAGCGTATTCAGAAACACATTTCCACAAAGGGCGTAGGACCGCGGGTTCATGGTCTAGTAGGAAGAAGACCGTCAAATGCATTTTCCTCTGACGTCATCAAAGATGCAGTGCAGTACTTAATAAACTATGCAATCGAAGAGGGACTTCCACAGCCATCACCACCGAGAGGCCGAGATGATACACCGCCCATTTATCTACCTGCATCAAAAACTAAGATCACGATTCATCAAGAATATATGGAAGCTTGTGTACAAAGTGGTAAGGTTCACGTTGGAAGGTCAACATTTAAAAATGTATGGAATCAGTGTGCCCCTCATATAAAAATCATGAATCCGCGAGACGATGTATGCAAGACATGTGAGGACTTTCGCGATACCATATCTATGGCTAGAAGTGAAGATGACAAACTAGACGCCACTGCTAGTTATCACCGACATGTTTTGTCTGCACGTGCAGAGCGAGAGGTGTATCAGCAATGTGTACAAGAATCTACGGCTCGTTTCCGAGGTAGCTCACAAGATCACAGCAAGGTCCATTATACATTTGATTTTAGTCAATATGTGAAATTACCTCATCACGCAAGAGGGAAAGGACCTACCTTCTTTATACAGCCACGCAAGGTGCAGATGTTTGGCTTTAGAATAGATGGATATCGCCAGTACAACTATTTAATAGATGAAGACCAGACAATAGGTGTGTAAGTTCAAATTAACATGATTAAGTACTAGTAACATTTGTTTTGATTGTTAATAAAACGTAAACCATGTTTCTTGATTGACCAGTATTTCTCATTTCTCCGCATGTAACTGACAACTTCCAAACAAACGGTTACTTTTAATTGTAATGCATGCAATTAAAAAATCAGGCAAAAAATATATGCTTTGTTCGGGATTCGAGTCCTTTATCTGTCTGGTTGTTAAAAGTATTTTATTCTTCCTACTAAACGAACCGGACAGGCTCATTGCATGTTACTAGTATATATGCTCGTGATGTCTAGGTCCTGCGCATGCGTTTCATATTGATTTTAACATTATAAACATATTGTAAATTTGTTACAGCTTGTTTTAAATATGATAAATATAATAGTTATAATGAAACTTTGCATTACAAGTTTCCATTTCATTTTCAAGGTGTAGACGGACAATTGGCACATGGACCCGATTCTGTGATCTCCATGTTGGACCACGCCTTTGGTACGTTTTGTCACCAGGGAGGAGATTGCACAATACATGCTGATAATTGTTTTGGTACGTGTCTATTACTGTTCAGATAATAAAAAATTCAGATCGAAAACAGGCCACCCGTTTCATTGAAATATTATAAATTTAGAAATTGTAATTGTTTCTCATTCTCTGACCGCTAATAGTAAAAGTAACCTTTTTCTTTTTTGTGTAGGTATTAGGTTAAAGCATAAATTAACTGGCAGTTACTAGTTAAATAAACAATGGTTATGAATGGAACAATGCAAATGATAATAATGATAAAAATAGTTATAATGATAATTATTCATAATATTAGATAAGTCATACTGATGAGATTATAATGATGATGATCATAATAATAATGTTGATGATAATGATGATGATGATCATAATCATGATCATGATGATAATGATGATGGTGATGATTTGATAATGCGGGTGATGATTGATTTGGTGTGGGTAATAATTGTGAAAATTGTATTTCAGGTCAAAATAAAAACCGCTACGTGATTGCCTACCTCTCATGGAGAACTATGACGAACCGACACGATAATATCAAATATATGGTGCAGTTACCTGGCTATACTAGGTAGTACAATTTACAGATTACCTAACAACTTAGTCAAAGTGACATTCCTTTATACTTAGGGTGATATTCCTTAATAGTGCATAGGAATTCACAAACAGATTTTAAATAAAGAAATACTATTTAAGTTTAAAAAGATGGCTATCTAAATGTATTTACAAAAGAATTTTATTTATTATAAATATACATTTTGGGATTATCCTTGTTACCTTATTAGCTTGATCCGTTGTATATACCCTAGACGGCCTGTTAGTTTATAATGATACACTTTATTATATATGTATGGTTTGTTTAAAGATTAAAGCAGTAACTAAATGATTAACTGCCGCATTTTCCAGATGTTTGATTGACGCCGGTTTTGGTAGAATAAAACAGAGGTATCGTAGGGAGGATGTTGATACGCTTCAACACGTAGCGGATCTTGTTGATCGGTCATCCTGTAGCAACGTCTCAGTTGTGTATGACAGGGATACATGGAAATGGAGGCAGTGGAAGGCTTTCTTCGGCGACAGATACAAAAAAGTTCCGAATATATCCAAGTACCACTACTTCCGGTTCACTTCAACAGACCCCGGAGCCGTATTTATGAAAATGTCTGCGGTTGACACAGAGGAGACAAGGTTTGTCGTGTGCAAAACAAACCTTCTTGCTATGGATTTATACGACATTCCCCAAGAAATAATGCCAGCTGGACTTAGCCGAGAGCGACAGCGCTACCTTTACAGCCAGGTTCGCCCGCTTGTGAGACTTCAGTTTCAGGAAGAATTCTGTGCAGCACCAGCTCAAGAATAGTGGACATGTGAAAAGCAATGTCTTTAAATGGGAGCTTTTTAACGCTAGACGTTTGTCGTCTCGTGAACAAAGTGTTTACAAATGTGTACAAATGAGTTTTTTAATTTGGTTATATATCGTCATAGTAATAAACAGTGTAAATTTGAAAATTGAAGTACATACTGAAATACCGGATGATGGACTTCCTTCACTGCTGTTACCATGGGAACGGATAGATATGTGTGCTATTTCAGATATGGTGTTTGTTATAAGGGACGGCATTTAATGATTTATTGTTCTAAACAAAAATGTTTTGAATTGATTTCTATATGTTGCTTTAAATTTTATGTAAATAATTCCTTTTCACTACCGTTGCATGCTACTGATGTTACTAAGTTTACATAGAAAACTACATTTCTTTCAATCATAACAAATTTGTAATAACTGAAATTTCGTAGGATATTTTTGTAAAAGTGGAAAAAATATTTAAAACTGTAATGTTGTAAGTTTACCGGTGTAAAAAGTACTTAAAATGTCTTGAAAGCCGCATAATTCTATTCGCAAGTCAGTCGTTTCCACGACAACAAATATTTATATAAAAATAAATACTTATATTTTAGAGAAAGTGTTTGTCTTTACATATGATATTAAATGACCGTTGTAAAATCACTATAATACAGTAGATAAACATATAAATCCAACTGAACTGGTACCAAAAACTTATCCAAGGTGTGACGCAAAGCTGATGCCGTATGGAGTAGGATAGCTATTCTTATTGTTCAAATAGTCCAGCTATAAAGGTCCAATTGCGGCATCTTTTATGCAGTTTCTGAAACTGATTTTAATAAAAAAATCTTGCAAAAAAGTTCTATGTAGAACAATCTGAACAAAATACATTTTTTTTTTCATATATAACCTTCAGTCAGGTCATTTTGATTTATGTGACAAATTATTTTAATTATTCTCAAAATCACTACAAATGGATAAAGTCTGCCCATCACTTATCTGAAAATCACATAAATTGGAGATAGGCAACCTAAAACTTTATAAAAATCCGTCGAATAATGAGGAAACATTACAAAGTACCTGTCGCGTATATGGTACCGAAGTTACGTGCGTTGGTTTTAGTTAGGTACACAGTACCAAGAAAACAATGCATTAGCAGTGCAAGTATTGTCTCAGAAAAAAAGGGCAAAGTAACGATCACATATAACACTGACTGTTTTTATTGGATGGTAACTTAAGGTGACGGTATATCATTCTTAATGTTTGACATACTAAATTCTTTATTTTATCACAAAGTTTATACGGCAATATGGTTGGTGGGGTAGTGCCGATGTCGTGAATTCATTTCGGACCTATTGAATTTTCTGTGACAGTATATCATTTTTAATGCATACCATACTAATTTCTTTACTTTATCACACAGTTTATACGGTAATACAGTGGGTGGGGTAGCGCCGATGTCGTGAGTTCATTTCGGACCTATTGAGTTTTTTAAAATTTCTGGAGCCCTGAATACATTGGACGGGTTCATTCGAACGCTAGAATTTCTATTTTTACTAACACCATTCGCACGTAATTATGATGAAATATTATTTCTTAAATATTTACCCTTCTAGATGGAAAACAATGTTGTCGTTTCTTCTCCCAGTTTGCTTTTCCACTGATGTTAACATGGTCATTAGTTTCATTGTCATCAACCTGTGAAACAGAATGAATTTGGTGATAAAAATGTTAAAAAAATGTACAATTTGAATCCATCACTAAAAATTAAATCAATAAGACAAGTATGCCAAGGAGCAGAATGTCGAGCCCACCAGTTGTCGTGTGACCTTGACCTTAGACCTTTGGACCCGGTTTTTGCGCATGACACTCCGTCTCATAATGGTGAACATTCATGCCAAGTTACATCAAAATCCCACCATGCATGAAGAAGAACTGCTCCAAACAAACTTGACTTCAATATGACCTTTGACCTCCAACTGTGACCTTGCCTTTAAGATAGGAACATGGGGTTTACATGACACACCTTTTCACATAGGTAACCATTCATGCCAAATATAAACAAGATTGGTTCATGCATGTATAAGTTACGGTCAGGACAAAATCAGACGGACGCAAGTACATACACCGAAAGTGGCGACTATATCGAGCTCACCGCAAGTGGGCTCAACAAAAACTCGACACAAGATAAATACACAACTCTTGCATAATCATTATTTTTCATTCTCTTAAAGTATTCTTCTAAATTTAAAACATGCACACAAATGCTTGTGAAACGCGATTCTGATGAGTTTCTGTTCAATTAACACATATTTTGTTCAAGAGGAAGTACAAAATAGGTAATTTCTGTATGGAAACTTTATTCTAATATTACTTACTTATCAAACACCATGATATCCTTGTACAGCTAGAAATTGTGCCACAGGCCCATGAGTAAGTGTTGTATATAAGCAGAAGATAAAGATTCTATTCACACTCCCTCAGAGATGTTCTTCCAACAGCAGACAACATGGAAACCTGTAAACAGCAAAAAATTTGAAATTAGAGCTACTTTGTAATAATCTACATTTTAAGCACACACAACAGTAGTACACCCATGCATAAAATAAATTTTGGAAATTTTGACTGTCAAGATTGCATTTTAGATGTAAACAACTTTGAATCATTATCACAACTATTTTACCGTTAGCCTTTAGCCTGCTAGCAACAAGTGATTCTGCCTTTGCGACCAGTGCTGACCAAGATCAGCCTGCACATTCGCTATTCAGTCAGTAAATTTTCAGTGAACACCCCTTTGAAAAATAGATGTACTGTCCAAACTGAACGACGGACCAGTTCATTTTAGAAATTCAGCAGGGTAAAGGTTAATGAAAACTTATGCCTGACTAAATTCGGACATACCAAAGTTTTTGTAAAACAGATCCTAGGTTTTCTGCACGAGGCATATATGTTACCAGTCAAAATAATTCGCCGTTCAGATTGTTTTATATTTGTGACGGGCAATCTAAACATCAAAACTTTGAAGGACCAAAATAATGGAAGATAAATCAGAGTTCACAGTCATGTAAAGTTATTGGTTTCGTTTTCGCATATTTGCATGTAGAGACAGGGTAAACTTTAATCGTGTACAGTACAAGCATAAATCATTGAGGAATTGAATCCCCGTTCAATACATGTAAGTTTATTTGAATTTATGACTAATTTGTGAAAATAATCGGCATTTAAACCTATAGCATGTAAAGCGTTGGCAGCGATGAAAATTTCATCGGAAATTGCTTCAACTATTTTGGTCTTTCGAGCGTTTGACGCAAGTGGGGATACTGCCCATATGAAAAATTATCCCAACATTTCCTTGGATCGCGTCAAATTAGTTGGACTATTATGTTACTTCTGAAGAGAATCATCAGGCGTCAAACGAATGTGAAGCAGTATAATAAATTACATTATATGGAGATGTCCAAATACAACGTAACAGGATGTTTCGGGACAGTGTGATAACTTGACTGTCGCTGTCTCAACATGTCTAAACTTATATGGCACGATTTCTTTCAGGAAATCTCTAAAACATGTGATGTCACGCAATGGCTTCGACTACTAACAAAATGTTAAAACTGTTGATTTTATGTTAGTCAATAAGGTGACAGCGACAAGTAAGCATAGTTCCGGGTATATTTTTGTTAACTTTAAATAATCGAACCACCCGTTCACACTGGCACTTCTGTTTTTTTTTTTTTTTTTTAATTTTCTTGTTGCATGGTGGATGGGGTGTGAATGCATTGCATGTTATTATATAGAATGGGGGTCATCATGGGCGGGGACTTTTTTCATATACAGACTTTTGGTGGCTTGATAGAATTTTGATCAGCATTGATAAAAAAAATATTGATAGAATCTGTGTTTTAAGAACATTTATGCAGTTAGAAAAACATCACTGTTTACAAAAAAAAAACATGGACGACTGGCCGATCACTGTCTTATCAGTTCTAAAAATAGAAACTACAACCGATTTGTATACAAACACGATCTCTCCTATATCATGGCCCGCATAAAATTAGTTTGACTACCAGACTCCTAGCCGCTTCCAAAAAGTAATGCTGTTTGGTGACAGATATCAACATACAAATGGCATGTAACTGTTAGACATTAAGCATGTGAATTTATAGACTAAAAACCCTTTGTCATTTAACCTTTAATTTATGGAAAGTTCGAACTATTTTAGCACTGTAAACAGTAAAAGACTGGAAAATGTTGACAGTCTGATCTTCATCGCAAAGCCAGATATTTAAAGTAAGTCTAAAATGATTAATTATTAATTTGTCCTCATGCAGCTAAATAACAACATATAAATTACCGCGAAAATATATGACAGTATAAGTTAAAGCTATAACTTCAACAGTTTTAAAAACGTCGTGACAAAAAAAAAAAAAAACTACTGTAAAAACTAACAACATACCTGCAGGTGGAGAAGCCATGATTTGACATATAATCTGCACAGGGCGCTTTTTAAATACTTCCAAAGTTTTCAAAACTCCGATCAACAACATGAACGAGTGGGGAAAGGCACCTAGCTAGACCTGTTTTGATTGGTCAATTTCGAACATGTCGGAAATCATGGGACAAAACTCTTTCGAGTTAATGTTACTAAACTCACGAATAACGCTAAACGACAAAAAATGCAATAAAGTATTCACGCAATGAAATTATTTTTGCAGCTTGAAATATTTTAAAGTTACAGTAGATCTAATGACGTTGTTCCAACGTTTTTACAACCTTGGAATAGCGACATCGGATTTTGGTCGCTGTAAAGCCGTTGGAACAACGTCGGGATAGCGACGTCGGACTTTTGTCGTTGTAAAGCCGTTGGAACAACGTCGGATTCTGGTCACCGACGTTGCGACCCCAAAACAACTATAAAAAGACGCCTTTGCGACGTCGTGTGTTTGCTGGGAATGGCGAGGATGATGATGATGATGACGAATTAATGATCTATATAATTGTAATAATGCTCAATATTACTAATTCGTTTTAATGTATTGTAATCATTACGTATTTCAATTGGTGAGCGATACTCAAATACTAGGGGCGATAAATCAGTTAAAATTAAAAAATAGTAAAAAAGGTAAACGACAGGTAAAAGGTAAGATTACGTTTGAGTTGGTTTTGAAGCTCTTTGAAGCCCGTTTACATTGTTAAGTATTTCAGGAACTTAATTCTAAAAGAAATGATAATAATATATTCATGAAAATATTACATATAATGCATTTAAGTACATGTTGGCCGTTGCGGTCGACAAATTATGACACAAGGTACGGATCACTTGTCCTTTTCTGTTGGGTGTTCAAACCACGTTCAGGGTTAAATGCAGCATGTAAGACGCAATCCAGCTTGCTTACAAAAAGAAGGAAAAATCAAATCGATTGCAGCACTCGCTCTTGTCTTTATCCATAAGTTGTTTCTAACACGGACAAGGCTGTTCGATAAAGAATATCTGTGACTTTAGTACGCAGTTATGAAATTGCACGCATTCGGATTTGAGCTTGAGGGGCTTATGATGTTTGGTTTCGTACTATTTGTGTCAGTAACATTAAAATAGAAAAAGTGGACACATTACAGGTCGCTCAAAATGATTAAAACGAAAATGTTGCAGGTTCGGTTTGATTGAGCCTGTTCATGCTACCTTCCAAGCCCTCTAGCCCCAGGTTTAGCAGAATTCAACATTTAAACATGCTTAACGTACAAAAAGCAATATAAAGACATCCGCAGATGTTTTCAAACGGCGGTGCAGATAGAACCTCCAATGATACACGTGTTGTGGCGTGTAATACCATGAAAAGCGGCGTTTGGTCCTCAGATAAAGTAATGCCACAAAAGAGAAAAAAATGGCAGAACTAAACAAACTTGAATTTAGGAAGAGGATCTGAGGTTATGGAGCCTGCATATCACATGAACTGTCGAAAGACAAAATTAAAAGGCAGGTACCATATCCAAGGGGTGATTATACAATACCCAAGACTATGAAAGCGGAAGTATTCGAACCACCAATACCGAAATGGTCATGCTGAGAAACTAAACCTCAATACATATTAGCAGGCCAGGCATTGGAATATGTTTTGAGGACGTCTGCCTCTTTGCGTTGCCTGTAATTCCTGTGCCATTTAACCAGTGATTTTTCTTATGTTCATATTCATTTGTATGCCATAATATCAATGAAGTAAAGTCAAGGCCAATTCTCATCTACAAGTGTGTTTATTGTTTGTGAATGTTAATTAGAATAGTTAAAGATTATTTAGACTGACTTCGTGCAACGACATAGATACATTGAACTTCATAAAATCCCTATGTTCTACCTTGATCTTAACCGGTCTTAAGTTGGTCCTTGCATCAAGACTAAGGCAGCCACCTGCATTTTGCACCTGCATGAGTTCCTTTGTAGTTTTGTACTTGTGCGGATACGAAGGTTTAAAGAGCATCTCATTTGACAAAAATCAGAATAGTACAAGTTGTGTATCTGGTCAAAAGTCTTTGGCAAACGCTGAAGATTACGTATACGTGTAGAAATTTAATTCACATTATGTTTGCGCCTGTGCATGATGTCGCTATCTCTCTACTGCTGCATACTGCATGCTGATCATTATAGGTTCTACCACCGCCAATAAAATAAATCTGGTGGTATAACACTTTTATTGAACGGCAGCAAGAGAACAAATCTGTTCGAAGGGAAGATGTTGTTTGTTCTCAGTATCGAACAGAACATACCTGTTAGATTGATTATTATCTTCAGAAGAAAGATGGCGAACCTGAATGTGAACTATGTCAAGCACCGCTCGAACGACATATTTTAACTGATTGTGAGGACTTTGCTCCACTCTGCAGTTCAACCTTTAGAAAAAAATGTTTTAAAACCGTTTTTATTGACAATACTTAAGCATCTTTAAAACAGACGGCCAATAATAATTATAAAATCTGTTCAAGTAATATATTTTAATTACGTCTACGAAGATACAACTATGTTTACTTAATCACTATATATATGTTAACATAAATGTTTTAGGGATGTTTATTTCAATAAACATTTTAAATATAAATTCTTCTTATTGTGCTGATTTATTGTAAGTTCCAACTCACTCCAACTGGTCATAATAACTATTTGTTTATATACTCCCAAAACGAATTTAGATTTCTTAATATATCAAGTTGACTTTCGGAATGACTTTGGTTCTATACAGCATTTTTAGTTCCCTGCAAGTTGTTATCTATTCCCCTTTGTTGTTGTTGTTGTTTTTCTTGATGTCTTTATAAAATTAAATAGCTCTTTATTTCGCTATCATAAAATCAATTATAAGTTTCATCTGGCTCTGCACATTTTTTCTTACTGAAAATTATGGCCTTAATTTGGAAACCGAAAACACTTGTTTGAACTGGTAAAGGTTATCTCTCTCTTTTTTTTCTATGGAACATGTATTGCTCAATAGACTTGTCCAAATAACATCATAAGTTTAGATTCAGAAGTTTGCATTTTCATGTGATAATATCTGAAGAAATGTCTCATTGGGTTTCTTCAGTTTACGACTATGTAAAATTTCATCAGAGGTATATTATAAGATACTTTCTATACACATAAGTGTTTTCATAAACGTCTTAAAGTAGTTAAGTAAAATAATGAAATAATTATATTCTTGTTCCCTTTGAAAAATTCTAATTGTTAAGGAAAATTAATATATAATTTTTCAAACAATTCAGCAACATTCGGCTGTCAGTCCTCTTATTTCATTCAAAATCAATGTGTGTTCAACGTGTAACGCAAAATTTTATCTGGTCGTGGGAGGAAATTAATCGGATGTTACTTCGGAAACGTGTTTACTTAAATATTACTTGATTTGTCTAAGATGTCTTACATTACTTTCAAACAGAAAATGTTCACTTTCTACCTAAGTTTGCCACCGAATTATTTCATTATTAATTTATAACCTATATTTTGAAAATTAAGTTTTGGTTTCAAATTAAAGATTCATCGATTCAATAGCTCGATCATCAAACCAACTTCAACAAATAACTGCATTTCCATGTGGGAGCTGTTCAAATGCAAGGTAAATAATTTTCAACTTTTCAATTGTATTTGCCTTGTTATGGTTTAGTTTTCATTTGGGTGGGTTGCTTTTGTTTTCAATAATGTACTATCTGTGTTATCCTCTAAAGTCATGTAAAACATGTTGGTAGTTTGTTTCAAGTGCCTAATATAACAATTTGTATTTATTCAATGGTAAATAATGCTACTGCCTTTTTTTTGGCACTGTACAGTCATGGTATAGTTTATTCTTTAAAGCACACGAAATATTTATTTTAACTAATCTATGTTTCAGTCACTGATCACTGTTCTACTTCTTATGAAATATTTGGAGCAACCTCGTTGAAAATATTTCTTCTGAATGCACTTCCTGCATTGGTATAAGGTTCTTTGTTATCCAAAAATATGTCAGAGTTTTATAAAGCTCTGGTAATAGTCACATGTAAATACCATTTAGACCTTTGTGTATTGTTTATATAATGTATGTGGTAGCTTAATCTGCCAGTTTCCTTCAACAGCATGTGCGCATTTTAATCTTTAGCCGCCGTCCACCGTATGAGGAAACCTAATGCAGATCCAGAATAAGATATTCCTAGCAATAAGCACCAGAAAACGTTCCAAGAACGCCATTTATTACAGCAGCGAGTACAGCGATTACAGCAGCAAGTAAGGCAGTCACAGCAGCAAGTACAGCAGCTGCATTTCTGAAAATAGACACAAAAATGTAAGACAGAAATGCAAATCAACTCATTTCATTTTAATCAGGCCACCTGGCATATATGCAATTATAAGTACAATTTAAATGTAGCTTTACTTAAAGCGTCACAAGTTTTGGTGAATGTTTTGAATTTGTTTGTCTCATTTTCAATGCAAATAATAACGAATTCACATAAAGAATATAGAAAGATAAATATATGCACTGGTTTTACATAAAATGCGTGAACCAAGTTGTTTGAAATCTGATTTCCGATATTATACAACTGCTTCTATGCGTCTATCTAAATCATCTCATTAGTTGTTACATATGTAAGCAGCAGTGTAGACTTTTAAAGCTGATTCTGTTAAGTTTCAGTTTTTTACATAATGCAGACACTCGAGTTTTACATTAGTTTCCGTGTATAAAATTTGTTAAAAACACGTGCTTTGAAAACTTTCATATTTACATTAAATAGAATAAAGGAATAAAATATTGTCGTTGCTCTACTTGTTAACATAGGACAAAAGTATGAATAATATATCATAACTCGTCTCAGAACACAATTTTTATATTCGTTTTTGTTAATGTCATAAGAAACATAATGGGCATATTCAATACCTAACAATGAAATAGAAATGCAGCACAGTCGGCTTTTAATAGAATACGAGCAAAATCAAAATGATTTCTGCTTAATGATTTTAAACAGAGTTATGACCCATAGAATTAAAGGATATTTTGGCTTCTTTTCTTTTCAAATACGGCGGGATTTAATCAAATCTTACAGGAGTAATCAGTGGCATGCCTTATGATACATATTATAAGCATAATCCGGTTCAGTGACTTTCAGGGGACATATGGCGCTTTATAAATTTTGTCAAATCTTATATTTTGAAAACGTACTTTACACCATAAAGTAGATTTCCATCAAACCTTACAGGAATTTTCAGCATCGAGTCTTATTATACATCAGCATGTTCACCGGCTCAGTTGATTTGAAAGCTATGGCCTTTGAATTTTAATATTTTACATTAACAAGGCTGAATTCACCAAACCGCACGGTTGATTAGCTTACATGTGCATATTATTGTCATCTTCTGATAAGATTATGATACTTTTTTTTTGTCGAATTCGTGTGATCCCCAATATCACTGGTTGAAATTAAACAAAAGTTGATAATAGGTATCATTGCCAACCATACTTATGAATATAGTTGAAATGTTATGATTCGGTGATTTTCTTTAGAATTATGGCCTTTAATTCGCAGCGATTTACAATTCATGTGTGGTAAGTGGTCGGAGACAAACGGTTTTCGTGAAAAAAAGGTCTGTACTATTGTATTGACATACGTTCAACACGAACCATAGAGTACACGAATGTCTTACCTTTTTACAGCAACATTGTAAGCAGTTTTTGCTCCAATACTCTAGAAAAAATTGCTTTCCGACGTCCTCATTTCCAATGACTTCATATCGAGGATCATGGTCTATTATCATCTTTGCTCGTCTCCATGTTTTAATTGTATTCGCTTTCTCATCTAACAAGGTATGAAAATCTTCCTTTACCTTCTGGAAAAAAAATATTTCACTCTTTAATATATATTTCATATTTATTTTCTATTCTTGTAGAATCAATTATTTTCTTATATAATTGTACATGCTTATTTTAAAGCTGAAACGTAAGTTCATGTGTATTAGAAACAAGACAGTTTTTATTATTTTTGTCATAAAATGATGGACCTACTATATGAGAGTTTATTTTTTTTATTTGATGCGCGGTTTACAAATAACATACATATTTTCACCACATATACAGTTTTGGTTTTGATTTGGATATTGCTATTTGTTAACTCTTTTCATTATACTACATACGATGCGAAACACTTAAACAAACGAATAAAATACATATAAATCAGTCATTTTATGTTACAGAAATATGTTTGTTGTTAACAGTTGTTCGATAACTTTATCTTATCTTGATAACAGATGAAAATAGTATTAAGACGGAAATAGTATAGTTATATTTCACATGTATGTGCAAATAACTTTATTGATACTTTTTACATTATATGTCTAGCTTGCCACATATGTTTCTTGCACAGAATACACATTGTATGAATAATGTTGTTCGTTTTGAAATGAGATATGCATTTTCTTTGAAAAAAAAATGGATAAGACTTATAGGTGTTTTTGTTCTCTTTAAATGACTTTGATGCAAACGGTTTTACTCCTAAACGTATTTAAAAACTTTCGAGAAAAAGAACACTTGCATAGCAACCCGGAGCATAAGGACGCGCACATAATAACTATCGAATGCCGCAGAGCATCTATAAGAATATTCGTACAAATTATTTTATACATAAATGATTTCATTCCTTTCTCGGAAAATCCGGTTTCTGGTGCGTTTTCATGCACTTGGCCGAATCATATAAATACCACAAAATTCGTGCACCTACCACTTGGTTCAATTCCGTCCGGACGAACAAAACAAATCTAGCTTATGCACATATAAAACTTTTTGCCTCCCTCTCACTCGAGTTGTTCTCACACATTGCCGTGTTTTTTTATTCTTCATTGTCTTGTGCTGCTGTGTTTAGCTTTATATTTTCATTTCCTGACCTTAATCAGAGATGCACATGCTTAACCTTTCAAGCCAAGCTGGCAGAACAATGTAACTGTGGAACATAAACTTTCAACGAACAGTGCATGCATATTCCTGATCGTAATACATTTTTGCTAGCACGAAAACACAGTGTCACTGGTTTGATAAACCGGAAGTGATGACATAACGTCATTTATCCGGAAAACGTAGAATAATGCCTGGATTCGGCGTACGGAAACAAAAATCAGTTTTTGAACTAATTGAGTAAATTTATTAAATTGGCACTGTTACCATCTTTCTAAAGTTAAAATATGATATTAAAACACTTTAAATGATTCAAAATAATGTCTTAAAATTAGCTTTTTTATCATAAGCACATGGATTAGTGTGTCAAATGGTCTACTGATGCGTCTAGTGTGGTGTGCTGGGTGTTGTGTGCTTGTCACCTTCCGCTTTCAGCCTCTGCCGCTGGCTAGCCCCTTGGGCAAAAAGGGAGCCGAGTGCGTAAGTCTTCCCTGCCAGTACATAGCCTCTCTGTAGACAAGCCCTATGCAGTGCCTTCTCGTGGCGACACACGGATACTGAGCACCCTGCGGCCTCAGGCAGAACTGTATAGGACTCGGAGGAGGTCTGCCCCCAGACATGCGGCATGCAAGGCCCACCGGTGCGTGGATATGTCCTGCTGCCCATGAACAGATCCCCTGTGATTCCAAGGTAGGTTTTTGGCCAGAATCTAAGGGAGAGGTAACCCCGACACAAAAACCTACAGAGCTGAAGACAGATGTACCAGGCCAGTTGGCGCTCTCTAACAAACCATGGTACAATGCGTTTACTACACCATGACTACACAATCACCTAGATTTAGTTGTGATGGCGCTGGTTCTTTGAGATCCTTCCAGGCAGGATCAGTGCCGGGCTCTGAGCCTCGACAGAGCCCACCTCATACTACTGGAGGTAACTCCCATCGCCTTAGAACTAGGAGACGAGGGAGGAAATCTACTGACCACACGGGAACAAAAAAGAAGCCAGTGCAACCTTTCAAGGTTATGCATTGGAATGCAGAAGGACTCCTCAATAAAAAAATTGACTTAGAGAACATCTTGTTTGATAAGGACATTCAGGTCTGCTGCATCCAAGAGACTCACCTTAGCGAGGAAAAATCCTTCAAGGTTAGAGGCTACCAGTGCTTCCGTTGTGACAGGTTGGGTAGGAGCAAGGGAGGAATCCTAACACTGGTGAGAAACAATATAGCAGCAACGTAGATCACCGTGCGCATGGATGACTCCGAGTATCAGGTGTTACGCCTAAAACTTAGAGATGTGGAGTTAAATGTTGTCAACCTCTACTCCCCAAATGACAAAGCTCTATCCCTTGACACGATCCCAGTGCAGGACTCAAACTTCCTAGTCATTGGCGATTTCAACAGCCACTCACAGAGCTGGGGATATGACCACATAGACAGGCGGGGAGAAGAGGTAGAGTCCTGGCAAGATGATCACAACTTGTTGCTGATCAACTACCCCGACGACCAGGACACTTTCTATTCCAGACGTTGGCACACCACCTCCACTCCCTGATCTTGGTTTCTGCACTGAAGACATCCACAAGAATATTGCAAGAGAAGTAGGACAGCAACTAGGTGGTAGCGATCACCGTCCTGTTTACCTCACCTTGCAATACAGGACCATACAGGAACCAAGCTTACCTCGCTGGAACTACAAAAAGGCTGATTGGAAAAAATACAGAGAGCTTACAGATGAAACCTGCAGACAGATTGGAACTGAAGGCAGGGACATCAACAAAGTCACAAAGGACTTCAATGCAGCCCTACTCCAGGCAGCCAAAAAATTTATTCCTAGAGGTTCCAGGAGAGATTACAAGCCATACTGGAACAAGGATCTAGAGGGTCTTCAGGAAGAGTTGTCAGAAGCCAGGCGAGAGGCTGAAACACAACCGTCCCAAACCAACAACATTAAACTTCAAAAGGTAAGGGCCAAGTTTCTGAGAGCAAAGATCCAGGCCAGAAGAGAGAGCTGGAAAGAAACAACTGCCTCTCTCAGTTTAGAAAGAGACAGTACAAAGCTTTGGAAACTTACACGGCAATTGAATGATGAAGGCGGAAGCGAAAGAGGCACTACATCTGTAGACGAAAATGGTTCTCTGCTGACTGGAAAACAGGCTGCAAATAAGTTTGCTGAAAACTACGAAAAGTAAGCAACATCACAGTCAACAGAGGACGGCAAAGAGAAGTTAGAAGGGAGGAAAGAGAGGGAAGATCCAAAAAGTCCAAGGAAGAAGTGATGGAAACAAGCCTCACACTAAATGAGCTACTTACAGCACTGAAGAAGCTCAAGGCCAAGAAATCACCAGGACCAGACCACATCACCAATGAGATGCTGACCCATATGGGAAGTTTTTGCTACGAAAACACTTCTAGATGTCTTCAATCTTAGCTGGAAGGAGGGAAAACTTCCACAGGTCTGGAGAGAGGCGATCATGGCACCTATCCTAAAACGTGGAAAGGACAAAAAGAAAGTAGCCAGCTATCGCCCTATTAGTCTCACCAGCACAGTGGGGAAGACCATGGAAAGCATCATAAACCAACGCATGAAGTGGTACTTGGAAAGTAACAATATCTTGGCCCACCAACAGGCTGGCTTCAGGTCATTCCGGTCAACAGAGGATCAAACAACATACCTTGCACAAGAAATCGAAAATGCCTTTCAGGCAAAAATGGTTACTCTAGTGACATGGGTAGACCTTCAGAGAGCATTTGACAAGGTATTGGCGGATGGACTTCTGGTGAAACTACAGAGGAATGGTATTAGAGGCACCATCTACAGATGGATAAAGTCCTATCTCTTCAACCGAAGGGCTAGAGTGAACCTTGATGGAACCTCTAGTCATAAGTTTCTGCAGAGAAATGGAGTTCCCCAAGGAGGAATACTCTCTTCTACTCTCTTTCTTCTCTCCATCAATGATCTGGTGGCTGAACTTCCAAGAGGAGTCAAAGCTGCTCTCTACGCGGATGATTTGGTGCTTTGGTGTTAAGAGGAATATGCAACAACTGCTAACTACAGGATGCAAGAAGCCAAAGACAGGCTTTCAGCCTGGGCAGAAGAATGGTGTGTTCAGGTCAACACTGAGAAGTCCTGCACAACCCTGTTTTCACTGTCACCAAAGCAGACAGATGCTGGCTATATTAGGATTTGTGAAACCCCACTTGCAGAAGTGGAGGAGGCAACATATCTGAGGGTAACGTTCGACAGGCGCCTTACATGGAAGGCACATCTAACCAACGCAGAAAGCAAGGCACGAAAAAAGCTTCCCATTCTACGGAAACTTGCTGGTACAAACTGGGGAGCACACGAAAACATACTCAAGACAGTATACCTTGGGACCATCAGACCCATCCTAAAGTATGGCTCCTCAGCTTGGATAACAGCAGCCAAGACAAATCAGCAGAGGTTAGACAATGTGCAAAATCAGGCTCTTAGGATCATTACGGGAGCATTGAAATCAACACCCATTAAGGCCATGGAAGACGCTTCCGCCATCCTTCCACTTGCCAAGAAAAGAGAGTCCAAAACTCTGGTACAAACCAGCAAATACCAATACCTGCCAGATCATCCCATAAAAGCAAAATTAGAAGGGCTTACCAAAAATCGTTTAAAAAGAGGCAGCTTTGCACATGAAGCCTAGAAGCTCAACAAAACCTTAGCAGAGCATCTTGGACAACCCACTACTCCCTTCACCGTTCAAGATCTACCAGAGCCATGGAAACATGACCAATCCAACCTGACTATACGTACCAATGTTCCTGGTCTTCCCCCAGGTACTTCAGATGAAATGACCAAGCTATCCTTTACACAGGCCATGATCGAAGACACATATCCGTCAGAGACATGGACACATGTGTACACAGACGGCTCAGCCTCAGCTGCAATAAAAGACGGAGGAGCTGGCATCTTCGTACTGTATACCTCGGGAAGATCAGAGACAAATAGTCCAACTACAGAGCAGAGGTTGAGGCCATCAAACAAGCTATTAAACTAATTGAGGAGTCTCCAGAGAGCTGTCCCAACGTGGTTATCTTCACGGATGCTCTGTCAGTACTCCAAGCACTGGAAAATTCCAAACAAACATCCATCTCCAGGGCACTGTTCAGTCTATGCAAAACAAGAGTTGTGTCCTTACAATGGATACCTGCACACTGTGTAGTCTACCTGGAAATGAGAATGCAGACAGATTAGCCAAGCTTGGAGCTACAGATAACCAGCCACAAAATGCCATTACTCACGAGGAGAAGGTGACAATGATCAAAGCACTTACAAAGCCAAGGCCAACCAAGGATGACTACCACATACTAGAAAGATGGGAACAAGTCATCATCTTTAGGCTCCGCACAGGACATAACTGGTTAAATGCCCAAATATGCACAAAGCTTAAATTGTCTCCCTCTCCGATGTGCCCCTGTGGTCTGGAACAGCAAACTGCTGAGCACATTCTGCAGAGATGCTCACGTCTGGAAAACCAAAGAAAAAGTGTGTGGCCAAACAGCACCCCAATGAAAACCAAAGTGCACGGCAAGAAGGAGGACCTGAAGAAGACAGCATCCTTCATTGCTGGATCAGTGGTGACAGTGTAGGCGGTGAACGCCAAGAAGAAGAAGAAGAAGAAGAACATGGACCTATACATTTTATTTCACCATATTATAGGCCATATATTTATTAACGACTGTGAGAAGTTTCATTAAAATATACATTGTAGAAAAAAAATATTTGCGAAAGTGTTTTGAAAGTTGTGATTTTCCCATAGACTTCCATTGTAAAAAATTGCGTGAGATCGAAATTTCTCAAATTAATGTAGCAAAAAAATCAAACACACGACCCTATCTTTTTGTTTATTTGCTGAATTTTCTATGTATATTCCGACGTTTTGAAAAATTAGAGTTTAATCTAATTCTACATTGTAGAAAAAAGTCGATCTTAACGTGCAGAACTACCTTAATTATGCAAAGTTCTAAGTTCAAGTATACATATAAACTACGTAAGGATTACTTGTTGAAAATAAGGTAAAGATATAACGTTTCAAGTTACTTTTTTCCTTAAAAAAAATGAACTACAATTATCACTTTTCAAGCGGAAAATGTCTGTCTGTCGAGGATCTAGCAAGCCAGTCTTACAAAATGCGCCGTTCATTATGTTCAAATTCAGTATTTTTGCATTAACCATAACGGTTGTGTCTGCTCAGTAATCGACGTCGAGGCTCCGGATTCATTCCCGTCGGTCATAGGGCAAAGGCGGCTGGTTTCCTTTATTGTAACTCTGTGTTATCGGGTTGACTTTATCTAGATATCTATTGCGTTTGCTCAGTTTCCATGTTGCCTTTCTAGGTTTTGCCCATAAAGTGCTGTCAAACCTAGCTTGCCTGTACTGTTGCCCTTGCCAAATGACGTGCCAAATGGATTTTGTACCTAGGTGTCGCCATAATCGTAACACCGTCGCCTTTGCCTAAATGAATCCGCAACAGTATTTGCTTCTAGATAAGTTAGTTGCCGGTATTTCGTTGTAGGCTTGTTCTCCTCTCGGATGATAGAACTTCTCTTCAGTTGACTGTTGCTTCGGCCTTCCCTGTCATCTGTTAAGCGTTCAGTATCTCCATACTCTTTTGATAATTATGGCAGCTTGCTATTTAGTATTCATAAAGTGTAACGTTACGAAACCTTGGCCAGGAAAAGCCGTAATAAATTATTGAACTTAAAGAAATTTGGTTTTGTGTTGTGCCAATTTTGTCAGCGTCTATTCATCTGTCCGTCCGTTCATATATAAAGATCTGTCGTGAATAATCAAAGGGCTTGACGTCAGTCTTGAAATAATTAAAGCTCTTGTCACAGATTATGTTTACGTTCAATGAAAGATCAAACCCTGCCGGTGGCTGTTGTACGTATGTCGTGTGTCTTTCATCAGGTTTTCGGAATAATGAAATTAAAGGAAAGACGAATGTTTACAAAATGCAGCTGTCTCATAAATCTTAATTGCATTATTTATTATATCTTAATAATATATCATTTTCAATGTTATGTATATGGTAACAAAAACCTTTTTAACTAAATACATAAAGTAACTGAGACACAAACCGCAACTATTTTCAGTGACAAAGTTTATTATGAAAGGTAAAGGTTCAACTACCTTGAAAATTTAACTAGCCGTAACCCTGTGTGGTCATAACAAATCCTTTAGGTTCTGGTAAGTATTCCATAGTTTGATTTAATATTGCACATTGTTCAACAACATAAAGATCATTGGCACATTGTTATATGTATCGTTTATATATTGTGTTGTATATTTTATAATGACATTGATAAGGAATGTGTCATTTACTGTGGTGTACCATTATATAAATGTTTACCTCATATATGTATTCCGTGTACCACTGTGGCACTTTATCAGTAGTGCAAGCGCGTTTATAGCGTGGATCGTCTTCTACAATTGTTTGTGCAATCTCCAGTTTTGTTGATGTTGTAATGTCTTTATTATCCTTGAGAAGTTGAAGGAAATCTTCTTTCAGTTCTTTCAGTTCATTTTCCTGTAAGTCAGCATAAGGCATATAATCCGTAGTAACGTAAAAGTCACTTAATATTTCATATGGGTCTATATTACCTGACAAGTTACCCCTATCTACTGTCTAAGCTTACTGAATTGTACCTTATTTCTTTTCATTCTTCTTAAAGCATAATCGTATTACTTTAAACTAGATATTTTATTTTCAATTTACATTTCTTTATAATTTGTCCCAATATCTAAAATCTAATGCTTTATAGAGGTTCCTTTAAGTTCGTTTCCTAGTCATAGTAGCTAGCCTTTTGATATGTTTTCTGCTATAAAATGTTGACCTTTTAATTGAAACAGTTTCCATATTATTGAAATCCATCTGCAAAATTAATTGTTTATGACACTTGCCTTTCTGACTTGCACTGCAAGCATATATTTCTATATCAAATCAACGGAGACAAAGATCAGAAGCAGTCATATTTACAATGTGTTAACTCTTTTTGCAAGCTAGTTATTGTTCACAAGACAAATAACTATGACGATTTGTAAGTACATTTGTATTGTTCAATATTTCTTTTCAAAGGGTATCGCTTTATAATTTCAGACAGGCTGTAAAAGATTTTACAATGCTAAAGAGAGGTTACTGTATTTTTGTAATTTAGACGAAGTGCCTAGCAGGTAAAAGCCTTTTTAAATATGTTTTTTTTTTCTGTACGATTTTGCGAACTTAGATTATAGAACTTAAATTACAGATATTAATGAAAAAAATGCATTTCGCAAATAACAAAATATTACCAATTTAAATATTTGACATCTTGAAGGATTATTTGAATTTATTTATTTAAATGTGCTTTTAAACATTTTCTTTGAAGAGAGGAACAGGATCAATTCAAATGACTTGTCTACTTTGAATGTAGGTTTTATATGTTTTAAAAAGTAAGTCAACCGTGAGTGAAGAGCATTTCAAGAATGCTCTGGTCCTGACTATATCTCTATATCTAATATAATGGAGCGGTTGTTCGGCTTAAAATAAATAAAAATGAAGACAATGTAAAAATCGTATAAACCCAACTTTCGGGACGTCACACAAAATGTGTTTCGAATGTACCTCTAGGTATCGTGTCTTCAAACAATACAAAACCAGCTTTACACAAATTAATATTTGTTTCACAAAAGCATACTTGACTAAGCAAAAATTTATGGAATTTCCTAGATAATAAAGTAGATATTAGACTTTACAAAATCTTCATCTGAAATATCTAAGCTAAAAAGGTGATGATTCTGAAAATATTGAAATAAAGACACCTCGGAAATGTAATGTAATATTTTACTATGAGCAAGTACAGAAATTTATGCTTTAATATAATAAATGATGGAGATGGTAATTGGCTTAATAAAAACTTTAACCAAACATTGTCACTAAGAGGAACTACAGAATTTTTCTCATCCATATCTGAACCCACCCGCTTAGCTCGGTAGGTAAGAGCGTTGGTCTACGGATCGCGGTGTCGTGAGTTCGATCCTCGGGCGGGGCATATGTTCTCGGTGACTATTTGACAAAAGACATTGTGTCTGAAATCATTTGTCCTCCACCTCTGATTCATGTGGGGAAGTTGGCAGGTACTTGCGGAGAGCAGGTTTGTACTGGTAGAGAATCCAGGAACACTGGTTAGGTTAACTGCCCGCCGTTACATGACTGAAATACTGTTGAACCCAAACCACAAACAAACAAACAAACATCCATATCTGAATATTGTTGTTATATTATCAGGCCCTTTTGGATCATAAAGAACAATCGTGCAACAAAGAATTCCGCTTTAGCCGACGCAAGGGAGCGTTAGAGTTGTTAGAGTCGTTGCACTTTTCACAACCTTTCTTGACAGACTCAAACCAAGTTTCTTATTATATTGTTTGGTTGCGCTCTGGAACAAGTGTAGTGAATTACTGTTCATGAATATAAAGTTAGCGATTTTTATTTAAAATGGTTTTGGATATATACTACAGCACTCACAAGTTTGTTTATTCTGTAAGGATTATATCGTAATATTTTCACTACTGTACTACCTTCTATACTTCCAAAGGATTGTTTTAAAAGTTTAATTTATATGAAAAAAATAACCAACGCAAACTTTGACGCCGATTCCGGCGCTAGAGTGAGTGTAATTGTCCTCTTCGAAAATCGAGCTAATTATAAAATTAAATGATATATTTGCTTTCTAGGGTCAGGAACATCATGAAAAATGCCGTTGCGCAAATCAAGATTCTCTTTTTAAATTTTAAAATTACAAATATATTATCAAGTATAGTTGAAAAAATAAAGTTTCTTGAATTTTTTATTTTAATTCTACAATGATCATCAAGATTTTAGTTTTAAGAATGAAATATTACGGTGGGATTGTACAAGATAAAACAGTATCCTATTGATATACCAAATAAATTGTGTAAAAAGATTCTTTGGAAGCAAATAATGCAATCAAGAAGAAAAATAGCAGACTCGGTTTGACTTAGTCTATTCATGAGAAGTTATGAAGTGTGCAACACTTCTCTCGCCCCCTAGCATCGGCTTAAGCTACTCACACTTTAATGAAAAAGAAATGGCATTTTTTTCTTTAAACTGGATGACCTTATTGATGTAAATCTGGACAATAAACCCACAGAAAAACTCAAGATTAAAAACTCAACATCACCAAACCGCAACCCAGAGCATAAGGACGCGCACATACTAACTTCCCAAGTTTAAGGCAGACTTGTCACGTGTGAACATGCCGGATATTGAAACTGGCAAAAATCGAAATAAGCAAACAAATACTTCACATAAACAATATTCTACATTATATTGTAGAAGTAATTGATAAATAGGAACTACGGAGATCTATCTCTGTAATCAAAATGTACAAACACTTGGATCTGGTTCTATTTGGATAATCGGGTCGTTACTCGGTGCTCTTGACTCGTTCTGTAAAAATAAAAAAAATACATAATGTTGCTTTTCATCCTATCATATTATTTATTCAAATTGTAAAGCTTTTCTTTGTGAGAAAGCCCTCCATATTTTGCGCGCCAAACTTCCTTCTCAAGACAATATACCTCTTTACTAAACATCAAACATGAAAACTTTCTATGGTTCAAACCTTTGAGTATAATTGTACTTCCGGTATTTTTTAATTATTCATAGCATATCTCATGCAATAAGATTTATCTTCTATTCCGTAATAAAAAGGTTACACCGAGCATACAATCATATGAAATGTAAAGTATAGTCAGCGAGCTTTAACCTTTGTAAACAAAAGCGCAATATATTTGATTAGGAAATCTATGTGATAGGAAATGTGATATTCAAACTGTATGCACTGCGAATTTGTACTTCATATACTGGAAATGATTTAATTCCTATTTAACTTTTTACGACATAAGTTACAACCATATACATATTAAAGGTTACATCACATTTCATTTTCTTCAAACAAGATAACCAAATAGATATATTGGTACGATATTATAAAACATTGGAAAATATACTTCTTGAAAGATCTTTAAAGTATTTCTTCATTCAGCGAGACTTTTACAGATCTGGTTATATTTAAACTTGTGTATACGTAGCAAAAACGGGTGCTGATACTTACATTTATGCATATAATCTAACGCAAAATTCAATGTAATGTTTTCCCGTAGTGTATATACTGACTTTCATCAAGGCGTCATAAATAAGGGAATATAAAATTAGGAAGATATTTACAAGAATGTAAAAAAAAAAAAAAAGATAAAAATGAAAAAATAAAGACCGAGATAAAATATATACTTAGTTTCAGCAAACTATCTACCTCACTTGTTCCATCTTGTCTCTGCTGATTCTCAAGAAGTGGCATTTCATCGTCTTTAGTGGATCTTCTTGTTCTTTTAGTCTGCAAAAAGAAGGCTGTTCCTGAAGCTCAAAATCGATATTCATTAATCTAATTTGGTTCATTTTGATAATTTTCCACAAATGCTGTATGAAATTCTGATCTAGTTTGTTTACAAATCAGACAGGCAACGCTGAAGAGGAGCAATACTTATTGTCACATGACATCTACATGATGGATCAATATGGAGACCAGTGCATGTTTAAATTGTCCATATATTACAAATCCGAACATTTACTTGATTGGTTGATTTTGCAGTTTTATTTTTTTGTATTTAATCATTTTCATATATACAAACATAATATACAATACATATGACAACTTGATTTATGTATTACTAAATGGGTTGGGCCACAAATTTTTCCAACATTAATTCCAGTCCTCCCTTTAGGTAAGATAGCTACCAAATGTGTTATGTGAAAAATCAATAGTACTATGTAAATGTTTTACGTGAACTCTATTATAGTTACTTTTGAAACAAAAGAAATGATTTATGATTTAAACTTAGCAATAAAATGGTTAAAAATGATGTTTTGTTCGCTTTTCGCGATCCCAATACAATTTTCTTATCACTTAATATGAATTAATTTGTTTTTCATTTCCGTTTGGATCCTACTGATGCCGTTACTGCTAAATTAATCATTATGCTTGACATAATTGTGTACATGAGGAAACATCTTAGCACTGACTTCATCTTTTCAATTATCCCAGCCAAAAATAGTTTAGTGCATAGAGAGTGAAATAACTGCGTGTTAATCAACAAGTGTCGACGCACTTAATTTTATTCTTCAAAGAAATAAACAAGAGAGCCAAGATGATCCTAGGTCGCTCACCTGAGTAATATACCGTAGCAGTGTAAAGATGTCCTACCTAGTGTTTTCATAAAAACAAATATTCTGACAAATTTTCATCAAGATTGAACCGAAAACGCGGCCTCTTGAGTGCGAACAAGCAGTTTTTTACCCAGTATAACCCAGATTCGACCTTGTCCAAAATTACATGTGAACAAACATTCTAACCAAGGTTTGGGGTTGTTGGAGCAAAATTTGGCCACTATAGTGTATACAAGCTTTTCCTTTAATTTGATCTAGTAACATATTTTTGATGCCATGTGACCAAGATTTAAAATCGTCTAAGACTTTATAACAAACATTCTGACCAAGTTTTATGAAGATAGAACCAGGGTATCCATTGAAAAGCACCTTGTTGATGTATGAATTACTCGCTTTCAAATATGCCTCATCACCCTTTTCCCGTGTTTGTTTCATGATCGGAATCTTTTTTTTTTTTTTTTTGGTTTCCATGATCTCCTTGTTGAATTGTACGCTTATACCGAAAGAAGTACCACTTAGATTCTGTGCCGCTTTTCTAACCCTTTCTCTATCTGGGTAATATGCAAATTTAGCCACTGTTGGTTATGTTTTATTATTGCATTATTTTCCTAATTGATGAGCCCTGTGTAGTTAAATAGTTTCTTTCCATCGTCAATAATTAGCTTTTCCTCAATGACGTTTAATACCTTTCTTATTTTACAATCTCCCTCTTTCTTTTCAAAAATCTTATGAAATAGCAAATTGTCCCTCAGACTTCGGTATTTTAATGTGAAATTCGCAATTTCTGCATGCAACTGTGACAGTCGTCTTTTTTACGATTTTCATCAGTTTTCAGGGTCTGCAGCATCTTCTCGATTTCAGATTGCCGTTTGCTTATATTTTCAATCGACTCGCTGTCAAAGAAGCGACTGTTTTGAATGTTTCATAGCACTGGTCGTTTAATTCATTAAATCCATTTTCACTGGTGTTGACATTTAATTGAATGGTTTCTAAGTGGGTCAGTTTTTCGTCCATTGAATCAAGCCATTATATTATGACAGACAACCAATCACCTTGAACATTTTTATGTTAAAAGCAATGTTCTTGATATTATTTGTCAAGATAAAAGTATTGGTCAAAAAGAAATCATATATGCCAAGAGATATGATGAAACTGATAAAAAAGATAAACCACGTATGGTGCTTATAAAACTTAGTGAATTCATCCTTAAATTAAAACTGTTTAACGGACGTTATGAACTGAGGGAAAATGGCATTCGAATTTCAAATTACCTAAAAATAAGGCAGCGTGCAGTCCAAAAACATGAAAGTATAAACACTAATAACTAGGAATTAGGTCAAGGCTCTATACCTACTACTAATCATAAAAAACTTTCCTTTCTAGAGTGGAATATGTAGAAGATTTATCTAACAAATTGACAGATGCTGATTTCATAAAGTATTGCCAGACGTTTGACACCGTTGGTTTAATTGAAATGTTGCAAACAAATGTGGAGAAAGTGATTCAATATTTTGATAATTTTAAAGCATTTATATTTGCAGCCATAAAATCTAAAAGAGATGGTCGGAATATGGGCGGTGTAATGGTTTTGATTACAGTCTATATGGCCAAATATGTCACACAAGTTAGCCTAGATTTTCAGTATGGTGTTATATTAGAAACAGACAAACATGTAACTGAGGTCGAGAAGAAACTCTCCTATATGTGTGTATATTTTCCACCAGTTGGATCACCTTCCTAAGACAATAAGTCACAGAGCCTCGAAAATGAAATTATTAACATGGAGAATCTGCATGAATTTGAGCTTTTTTGTGTGGTGATTTTAATGCTCGCACTGCAGAAATGGATGATTTTGCATTGTCAAACTAAAATGTACCACTATTCCGAGAATATTTTAATATTCTTAACGATACAATTACAACAAACAGAGTATCATGTGACGGAAGTAATAAACAAACAATGACAAGAATTAATAGCATTTTGCAAAACATATGGCGTTTTAATTCTGAATGGGAGGGACGATAAAGATGCTAATAAAGATAATTTCACATTTATTGAATATGTAGGTTATAGACTATTTTGTTGCATCAAAGGCTATATTTATTAAGGTGGAATGCGCCTAATTTGAAGTTGCTGGGTTCCATTTCGAAATTTTGTTTAATATAAAATTCAGCATATTCCCCATAGAATGCGTATTTTACTTTTTTGATATTTCTGTAACTTTTTTCTCTACAAACCTTCAAACACGACTATTGACGTCCATTTTTGATGAACCATTATTTTCTGTTCAGTCAACAAGTATCGATTTGCTTGTTTCTCATTATATTTCATATAACATACCCCTCGCACAAGGATCAAACTCATGACCGTAGAACATGTAGATCTGCGCTTATCCTGCTGAGCTTAGTAGGTGGGGCAAATAGTGATAAATCAAAAAATAAAGAATACACACCACCATCAATGCTCTTGTGGGAGGTTTCATTCATTTCCTCTTTAAAAGAACATGGCCAACATATCGATCATAGCCACTTAATAAATATTGATATTTGTCATGTGACAATTTTTATTGCACAATCCTTTTATACCCATTTACTTCTAAACAGCTGACCGCCTTTATTTATTTTAAGAAATAATCAAGCTTGATACTGTCGGTATAAGTCTCCCCCGTTCTTAATACACAGGGGAAAATGTGACAACATAATTATTTAGTATGAGTATTTGAAGTTGATTGTGCTATATGTTGGACTTGCATTTTCTGCTATTATTATCGGTATTATTTAAAAGTGATGAACAACCGGCTAATTTAGTAAACAATGTTATATTTAGACAGAGATTTGAATATGAATAATACAACTGAATTCCTGCATATTTTGAATGTATGTTATACCGAAGTGAATGTAAGGTTTTATTATACCAGAATGACCTGTCATTTCAAAATCACCCACGTCTCTATTTCTTGAATCAATTTATTTGAACCGGAACATGCTTCGTGATCTTCTTTTTGCAATTTACTTTCGCCATAAGTGACATTTTAAAAGTATTTTCAAGATGAATAGTTTCAATGTAAATAAGTTAAACTACGTGGCCGTGACCACAGTTAAAATGTGCGTATGACGTCAACTAAGTTATGAGTCATGGAGTCAGCATTTAAAACTACGGTTGTTTATCGGATCTCAACTGATTAACCCCGTATCATGCAACAGTATGCTTATTTTTATAGTCAGGTGCGTTTTACAGGAGAATAAAACCGCATCCCATTGCTATGCTACTTCCATTGGATAAGTTTCTGAAAACTGGATCTGCCCCCCCCCCCCCCCCCACCCCCCTCGACCGTGATTCGCATATTTTTCATCTGAAATAAAAGTTGTGAATACTCTTTTCATGCAGATATTGTTTGTGATATCTTTAACAGAGTGATATTTTGGGTAATATTTAAATCTTTCGATTACAGAAAGTTTGATATACATTGGGACATTTCATTGTCAAAGTGGTGTCATTTTTACAATGCATAGAGACAAGTGATCAAAATACTTACACACTACATTAATGGGATGTAAAGATAACAAAAATATAAAATGATGTAGTTCTAAAGCTATTACTTCTGCCGAAGGGTCTAGCGGCCCAAGTGCAGCGCTTTCGGTATACACATTTTAGTAATGATTTAATATTTCACACTAATCACGTGACGCATGTCTTGAACACACTTTAACACTAGAGTCTATATCGGCAGACAAAAGTAATCTCCTTAAATGCGCATTTGAATTTAGATTTCATTTTCCATGTCGCTAAATTGGTATTTTTCATAAATAATGTAGCCATATAGTTTACAAACCAAAACATCTGAACTACGTATAAGAGGGTCGACGATTTCCTAACGCTGAATTTTGAATAAATGGAAAATTCCATTCCATATTCTTTATTGTTATTATTATAAAAAAAAATATCCTAACTGTAAGTGCACAGTGAGACATAACAGTACTGGCTTCCAGATCGAAAGGCAACAGAAAAGAGAAAGTTTGATTGTACAGTTTTAATGTATCACGAAATTGCTGCTATATTTTGAAACTTAATTACGAAACGCATGAGGCTTAGTTGTTTATGTACTAATATTTTACACCGAAAATTAAATAGCATTTGTAACGCTTTACTCAAGGTAAACCGCTTTAATTAGGTTTATCTACCTTTGTGTTTTGGTAATGACATCAAGAACATTTTTATTCCGGTGAAAGCCGGTGTTCGATTCTAGACTCGGACACTTTTTTTTTCGTGAATGGACATTTTCAAACTAATTTAGAAACAAGACCTCATATTCCATCCATGTTCAAACTGTGACCAAACTTTTAAAGAAAGCTCACGTTTAAGCCAAAATGAGCAGGCAAGTGCTTTTAAAACGCGTTTCATACTCAGCTGAAAAAAAATACAGATACCCACCACACTCCCTCCTGCAAAAAAATAAAAATAAATAATACCTAGAATAGCCACCAGACTGGTAATATATATATTTCTATATTTTTCCCCTTTTTATCGAATTCATTTTCACGGAGACAAAAGCAAGCCTATTTTAGACATTTTCATAGAGGAATGATGTTAAGATTATCAGTCTAGTACAATCCGAAATGCTCTTAGAGAGATGACTGGCACCTACGGCTATTAGATTACCCATTGATAATTTGGTACATCATGCTAGTGGTCAAATGTTACACTACTGATCCTACATCTGTTTATTTAACTGATTTTTAAATTGTGATAACTGAAGAACCGTTCTCATCTAGAATAAACCATTTTTCTACCTTTGAAATCTTGATGGGTCCCTTTGCCAAATATTTCATTTACAATGATATGTTTATTTTATTTAAAGGATTATTATAACCAATTAAATTCTGAGCCTGAAGAATTGATCTTACGGTTTCATACAGCATGTCATTATCAAAAGCAGACTGAAAAAGATATGTTGCTGTCAAGTTTATTCCAATGATAAAGAAATTGTTTTATCTAATATGTGGCAAAAAAAAACACAACTAAATATAAAACTTTCAGAAGTGTTAATAAAACCGAGTTTTGTTGTCCTAATAAATTATGTAAGAATTGACACAAGCATTTTATACTGAGTAGTCTAAACTCATGCATATAAACAAATTTATGAGAAAGCTGTATCATAATTTAAATAAACACACAAGTGTCAACTAAACTTATTTCTATTCAGTGACCAGAACCGTATCGCAGTCACTGCTGTACCAAACAAATAAGAGGTTTTATTTTCTTAATAATAGTGATAAAAAACTATTTAAGGTTGATGCATATATGGAAGGCTGATACGATACACAATTCTAATTGCCAGATATCTAGTGGTAATAGCTCTAGATATCTGACAATATCATAATAAATGCGAACATTTCAAATATCTTATGTTTAATGCTAAAAGATAATGCTAATTGTCCACTGGTTTTAAAAAATAAAGCTCTGCATTATGTCTTTTGAGTCTGATTTGAAGCACTTGCATGTCAAGCCAACATCGGACATGTAAGCATTCAGCTTGGTTTGGACGGCCGGTACGCCATGCTAATTGCTTAATGTCAATTTTAATGTTAAATGCTAATATTTTTATTGTAAATACCAAATTAAAGGGCAGGGACATAATGTTAACCTCCTTATTCTATATATTTTATGCCAAATAGCAAATGATTACTGTATTTAGAGTATATAGAATTTTTGGCGTTAAACTGAAGCATTTGGTATTTTTTGTTTGCCAACTGATATAATGAACAAGCATTTTCTTTTATCAACTAAATAGTTCATAAAGTGGTCTAATAAGACAAGATAATCAGCGCTTTCAAATAATATATTACTTTATAGTATACATAAATCTTCATTCCCTCCAAGTTCTCTCTATACAGGGGATTAATTGAACAAATGTACATGGTCTCAGGTATTAGGTATGGATATAAAATTTTATTTCAGGTAAAGGACATTGGACAGCTGAGAATGTGGTGTGGACAGCTGAAATGGGACGACTGAAATTGGACAGCTGACATTGTGGTTGAAAGAGATGAGGTTGTGGTGAGGACAGCTGAGACTGTGGTGTGGACAACTGATATTGTGAGGTGCAGAGATGATATTGTGGTCTGATGGTTTGAAGTAACAGAGGTATAAAGCATGTATTATATTATTTCATTTCATAAGTTTGACTATACAAATAAAATGTTTTATACTAACCCTGATTTCAACAACATTTAAATCTTATGTAAATACTCTGATACAATTCGCCCATGTCATTTGACTCAATCATAATACCTAATTGACCTAATTGAAAATTTTATTTAAAGACATGGCACAGGAATAGGTAGTAACTAAAACCTTAAAAAACAGTGTTAAATAGTTCTGTCTGATATTAAATTGATAATAACAATTATCATTTAAAGGTAAATTTAGAAAATTAACACTTTTTCAAGAGAAACAAAGTTTACTCAAATTTAAAGATATGACTGACTCAAGAAATTAGAACATCTAAAACAAATCAATTGTCCATACTAATTATGTTAAGAAACTTAAGGATAACTAATAAAGCGGTTCACAGTGTCACTGTCAGTACAGTTGGTTTTTGAGTATATTCAATTTGACAGAATTAACAAAATTATATGTATTTCATATTTGGAGTTTTGAATGCTGCCTTTTTAACATTATTATGTAAAATATTCTATTCAGGTTAATACCTGTTAACATATATGGGTCGTTCCATTTTAAAACCTGTGTTAGTCATATGATACAATTATTGCAGATTAAATACTTTAAAATCTTCTAATTCAGTGTATTACTGCTTCTACGAGAGGTGTTCAAATATGAAGGCAACTTATCAAGCAATGCCAAAATAATTCATCAAAATACTCACCAAATGCAAAGTTTCAGTCTTTTAATCTATATTCATAAAATTTTCGAGGTATACTGTTCAGACCCTGGCCAAACCGAGATTTTTGCACGTCTGATATTTTTTCCAGAAAGGTGTATTTTGAGCCTCGGAAATAGGAAAAAGACACAAGGGACAAGATCTGGCGAATAAGGAGGGTGAGGAAGCTCGATAACTTTTTCCTGTTTCAAATATTCGCATACAATTGCCGCTTTGTGTGATGAAGCATTGCTATGCAGCAACGTGACACCATGAAGACAAGTTGCTTGTTGACGGTTTGTGAAATATTTCTTCATTTTATGAAGAATATTGCCTTAGTAAAACTTGGCATTTACAGATTCACCTTTCTGTATAGCAATTTGAAAAGCAGGACCTTGATTTGTAACGAAAATTACAAACATTACTTTTTCGTTGTTTATGGCGCGTTTTGCTATGCAAGGTGTTTGGCTTCCTTTAGTTTTTAAATCACGTCTAACATTTAGCTATATGCCTAGTTGTAAATCTTGCATCTGTAGTACATTGCTGCAGCAATCAGATCCTTTACTTTTCTCAACTATTTTTGGCGAAGTTGCAGTTTTTGACGGCGTGCATGAGGTGCACCTTTTACTGAATCTTTACCACTAAGTCTTTTAAATTTCTTCGTGTGGTGGATGAAAAAGAAAGTTCATCATTCCAACCACATGAGATATTTGACTTATTATATTTTTCGCCTGTATACCCAGAACACAGTGGTTATTGATATAGGCACGTATTTGGTCAGTGAAACCGTGCCCGCCCGCTTAGCTCAGTAGGTACAGCGTTAGTCTACGGATCGCGGGGTCGTGAATTCAATCCTCGGGCGGGGCGTATGTTCTCCGTGAATATTTGATAAACGACATAATGATTATGTCTGCAATCACTAGTCCTCCACCACTGATTCATGTCGGGAAGTTGGCAGCTACATGCGGAGAACACGTTTGTACTGGTAAAGAATCCAGGAACACCGGTTAGTAAAACTGCCCGTCGTTCTATGACTGAAATACTGTATAAAAACGGCTTTAACCCCCCCCCAAAAAAATAAAAAAATTCACAACCATTTTAGATTTAGTGTACACATGTAGATAGTGATAATCGAGCTTTTGTCAAAGCTAGACTGAACAGATTTGAATATCTATTGTATCGATGGAGAGTTTTCACAACCCTCTATGCGATACAAGTACCCTTTTTTGTGCAAATTGTAGTTAAAAGCGAGATATTGGCCTAGTTGCATTCATAAAACTAAAAACTATTATATTGTTACTTAGTAGAACAAAGCTAATTCTATGATATTTTACATTTAAATGTTTTATGTGTACTCATGACAATTGTGATCAAAATCACAAGTGAACAATGATGACAAACATATTTTATTCAGTTAGATGTTTCAGTCTACTAATAATGAATTGTATGATGTTATAGAGATAAACAATATTTATGGCATAAATGACAACTAATATTCAGTAAGTATTGAAAGAATAAAATGCTCCCAATGCTAATCACATAATTAATCAAACCGTAAAGAAAAGCGATTTGTATATTAAAATTAAGATCGATCTTTTGTTTGACTTAGATACAGCTTTTGATGTAAATTAAGAAAGGAGCTCAAACCAGACTAAGTCTATTGATGAATTGAATGAAGAAAATGAAAAACGTTCCAGTAAAACAACCGAACCTAGAGTATTTTAATTTTGAATGAATACTGAAATCACAGGCATGCCTCTTGATGACATTGTAATGGAAGTTTATTATGATTTAATAAGATTGAATGTAGGAGTAAATAACATTAAGAAAGTCATTTCAAAAGTGTTAAAATTAGTAAATGTTAAAACAAGCAATGTTCCATCTGAATGGATTGTCAGAAATTAACCAAAAAGCAGTTGAGTTAAGTTATGATTAAAAGTGAAAATTCAAAAATACATCCGGATGCAACTACAGAAAAGGGAAGATAGTTTTATTGTGTAGTGATATCTGGGAGTGAAAACGTTAAGAGACGAGTCTGATGCAAAATCTGAGACATGTTAATGTAACCAGTGATAAGTCAAGTCAGTGATAAATCAGTTTACCCTTTTTTGTTTGTTTGTATTTTTGGGGGTTTTTGGCTGTTTTTTTTTTATTATCATTATTTTATTTCTTTTTCTTTTCAAAAGGTAAAGGACTCAATGACTAATAGATGTGCAAGCAAGAGCAGAAACAAGATACTATCAACAGAAAACAATATAACAATAAGTTCTTATAGTGTTCTGTTCATTCTGTGTTACAATACCGAGGCATATATGAAAAAGAAATCATTGTAATAGCAATAGAAAATGGTGAAAATTATAAAATAGACATATCTACTGTAAATTGTATAAAGGGTACATCAAAGATTTTTCTCAAAGATGGTACAGGAGTTCCAAAATTGGCAACAGCTTATATTAAAAGTAAGGGATTTGAGAGAGCACCTATTGACAATATTCGGGGTAGTCGCTTCAACATCTTTTTTTCAATGCTTTAGTTATTTTTTCGCTTAGATTTATTATCTGCACTAAACAAAACTCCATTCAGAAGATTATAGTCGAAGGTTTAAACAATTAGTTAATCATTAACATGGACTGTCCAAAGTGATAACTAAACCTTACATGAAAAAGACAATAAAAATGATTATAGTTCTTTTCAAATGGCTTCATTTTATCAAAGGTTGATTGATGTTTTATTTATTGGAGTAAATGGTCCGAGCTAGAAGAAGGATAACCATTTTTAACAAAGTGACCGCCAACGGAATGTGATGTATGCATTTCAAATGAACTTCTTTTAGTGGTAGTAATTACCTTTTTCCTAAGCAATGTTGTTATTAGATTTTCAAAAGTTTTATTTAACAAGGGTAAAGAATACCTTTGCAGATTACGTAGATGGTGGCAAATTTAAAAACAGTTCAGAAATTGTCATTAAAGAATCTAAAGTTTGTCAAAATATGATATTACAGTTGAGAAGCGTATGAAAAAATTGGATTCATGACTCAATAAGGCACAAACTATGTCATAGAAAATCTAGAAGCAAAGCTAATTTATCACAATAATAAAAAAGAAACGTGAAATGAAAAAAAAATACCGAAATACAAAATTCAATATCATATCAACGAACTGCAGTAAAGACAATCAATCAGATAACAGAAAATAAATTTATGAGGCCTCTATCAACAATTAATGAAAGTGAAAGACAAAACTTAACAGTGAAGGAAGAAAAAGTACAAAGGCAATAAAACTACATTGCGCATGGTATAACAAATGGTGAACAAGAAGTAGAGAAATTAGATACTATTCGAAACTAAAAAGAATAGCTAAATTATTCAAAGACATAAATCAACAATTCAATTTATAGGGCTCTATATTTCTGCAGAATAAAAGCTTAACTCAGTTTAGCAAGGCTTAAAAGGTGCTTAGTGTTGATAAAGTGAAAAATGATATACATCTATTACATCTCTTAAAGAAGAAAGACTCACAATCATAAATATCTGATCCTGTGGAATGTATATGAAAACGTATTTAACACGTTTGCACAGAGGAAAATTGAACTGATAAGGTTTTATTCAGGCAAAATTCTGTCTTAAATATGAAGATCATAGTGTGTTTGAAGTAAACACAGACGAGGTATGTGAGTACCCAAGGGTTATAAACTTACATTCAGATAACTAAAAAAAGCAACGAAACATCAACAATTCTCAAAAGCTACGAGTAAATGTATGGCAATAAAGTAGCCAATGTGTAAAAATAAAGTTATATCGTTTATCTATAGGAGTAACATATTCAAACCAAACTTTAAGAGCATTAAATCAACGATTATTTAAAGAAGCATCATTTCTTTGTGAATTATACTTTGCATATCTTTGATGTGTTTATTTAGTGAGTGTTATTATATTCACTTTCAGATTTTCATTGGTACGATTTTTGACATAGGTTTGAATAGCTGACAACCATGGTAAAAAAATTATTAACCCTTACCGGGCCAAATGTCTGTAATGATCGTATCCATTTTACAATTTGGTTAGTACAATTAACTGAAAGGGATACATACCAAAAAGAAACTGACTGAATGTAAACAAGGCAAATCTTGATCAGTCTGCACGAATGTGCAGGCTGATCATGATGTACACTTGTCTCAAAGGCAGTATAAATCTTATCCAGCATGATAAGGTTTACATCCGTTGTTTTACTACCTCCCTTTTGGCTCTGGATTTTACAGTTACATTTAAAGCATTGAACAATGTGCTTTTCTAACCATTTAATAATGCTAATGAGTGGTTTTCAAAATAAAGAAGCTTCAATTCAGGTCAGTTTTCGAAAAGGTTTTGGGGCAAATTGTATTCAAATTAATTTATTCAATGAATGTCTGCAAGTTCAGCTGAATGGCTCTATCAGTTTTATATTAAATTGTATAGCTAATTGTGTCCCATGTGCACCCAAGAAAGCGTGACATTTTACATGAAGGGTAGCTTTCATCTTTGTTTTATTTTTTTCAAACAAAGCTTTATTGTAAAGGTCTTTTTTTATGTAACCTAAACTCTGCACATTTAAAGCAAAATACATTTTAGCAGAATATTAAAAAAAAATCTAAATGTAAATGTCAACACTACAATTTCCTAAACCCATTGCTTTTCAAACGATCTTATGTTTTTACAAGATCTTAATAAATTTCAGATTGATATGACATTGTTTGCTAAATTAACTTTATCAGTAACTTGATGAAGTCTTTACTCCCTAAAATGTCATCTTTGCACCTTTTCAGTAGTTAAGTGTCAGATTTATCTTTTCTTGAAATGAGATGGTATCTCATATTATTTGCCCTTGAAAAGGAGTTACAATTGACATAAAAGCAAGTTTCAACTTCACATACAAAGGATTGTTATACATTCACAAAGCCAAAGCTGATGATCACATTGCACCCTTTAAAACATTCATAATTTACTTTAACATTATTTGAATATGTGATGGCAGTTCTATATTCTAAGCAACCTGTACTCAAAATTTATGTATAACTTGATGATTTAGCATTATGTTAGAAAGCTGGACAGTTTCGAAATTTTGCCGTTGTTGTCAATTTTCAAGTTCAAAAGTTGTAACATCAATTTTATTGTTTCTGAAGCTGTTTTCTATACAAACATATGTTAATGTTCACTTGTGGCTATTTTGTAGTTGAAAGAATTTTATTTACTGTTAATTATTCCTCCAACACGAGATTAACAAGATGGTCTCCGTTGATCCGTCGATTGCATGTCCGCTCTGATTCTCCTAAATCCCTTGGAGGATTTTCATAAAACGTAAATTAACTGATTATTTCATCAAGACAATGTGCAGAACCTATGAGTTAGCCATGTCGGCTAAATGTCAAGGTCACAACTCAATGTCAAATGTCTGAGCCTTCCATTTCGTGTCCGCTTTGTATCTCATAAACCCTTTGGAGAATAATCATGAAACTTGGATCATTAGCACTCACATTTGAACAATTTTTGAACATTTTTTCGCAGATTTGTTTTTAAATTGTTATGGAAGAGATCTCCAGATGCACAGACACACATTATTACTGCATAAAGTAATACATCACGCTATCTAGCTATGTCTTTAAAGACCTTTTCGGCGTAAATGTATATGTATGCGACTGCAAACACGTATTATGTACTTCGGTCAAACTAAGGGGTTTTCTCAAACATATTTTAGATAATATATTACTATACTAATTCTCATAGTTGGCATATCCGAGTTTGTTTTTTTTTTTTTTTTGTTTTTTTTTTTGTTATAGTTGGGTTCACGTCTCTGCGACACAATATAGGTTGTACGGCGATATTTCAGCTTTGATGGTGGAGGAATACGTCTCCGTGTATTATTTCATCATGTGCACAAGTTTACAGAAGGACTGAATATATGATCGTAAAAATGGATGACAAGTACTAAATGTTCAACGTGTGTAGATAAAAGAGAAACGAATCTGATTAAAAATTGTCATCCCAGGCTCTTCTGATTTCCTACATTTTAATAAATCGTCTCCTTATTGTTGAATTGGAACAGAACTGCCGCCACCAGCGATTTTATGTTTTGTATTTGAGAACCCGTGAGACATACAATATTAGTTGTTTGTCCGTCCTTCACAATACCTTTCGGTTTCATCGTCTTTCACTGTTCTCATTCAATTCAAACATAAAATTATTTCAATCTTTAACATCAGGTAAGCATGCATCCTTTCTCTACACAACGAATAATTTTGTATTTTAAGTATTTGAAGTTAATTATTTAGAAATAAAGAAATCTGACAAATAATATAATAATCAATTTCGTCAAGCTTCTACGCAATTATCTCCCTTAACTATATGGAGATATTTCGTAAGTTGAAGGAAAGCAGTTTGATAGCTCTTAAAAATAGTCAAAATAAGAAAACTCATATTTGAAAAAAATATTTCTTCGTACTGTAAACAGGAACAGTTGATATATTGGGTTGAAATCTATACTTTCCTCTGTTGTTTTTACCCAGACATCTCTTTCAGCTCATTTTCCTTCAGCTTGAAAAATGCACAAAATTCCACTTTAATATTCAAGCCATTTTCGTTATCTTGGCACGGCGGAGATGGGTGTAGACTTGATGTCAGACTTTTATTACGTGCGTGCCGAAAAGGTCTAATACGGATAATCATTTTTTTTTTCTTTGCTCAGTTGTTCTATGCACATTATATGACTCCGGGAGCTCCAATTATACAAAACTATCAATTCGGATACTGCTGCTTTATTTCTAGATATACATCTATCTATTTTAGACGATTATACACGTACCATGACAAGAGTTATGATTTTAATTTTAGTATATTAAAGGTACCCTATTGGAATGGAAATTTTTCACTAGTAACCTCTTACAGGAAGACAATTTCTCCTTATGATTTTAGAGAAAAGAACAACACGACAAAAGCTATTGCATTTGTAAAGTAGAGAATGCCGGTTTTGTACGAAATCATACATGAGCTTCGCCATGAGAAAGCCAACATAGTGGCTTTTCGACCAGTATAGATCCAGACCAGGCTACGCATCCGCAAAGATTCAGACATGACTGCGCGGTATCAATGTATAACGTCAGTAATGTATCTAATCGCTCATAACATAATGATCTCCCTTTTCAGAACATATTTATTTTATATGTATTAAATCCCTCGTAATATAATGATTTCTTTTTTCAGCAGATATCTATTCTATAAAATAGTAAAGATATCTCATTATAAGATATCAATATTATACCAAGCTTGCTCTTAGTTTCAAAATACGTAAGACTTTGATGTATTTTCGGTTTATAAATAAATCAACTTCGGTTCTAATTCTAAGTGAGAGAAACGTTTTGCAAAATTTATATAAAATAGCATGATATAGAGCAGCAGAACTAACCTTTGAAGTACCAACACCTTGCTGTTTTCTTTTATTGCCGCCTTCAGTACTGCTGTGCTCACTGTTTGCCCCAGTTTCCCTTTCTTCCTCTTTATCCTTAAAAACCGATTTGAAGCAATAATAATTATGTTGTCCATAACAGAAGTCGCAGAGTTGTTTTTATATTGTTATAGAAGAAAATTTACGTTGGGCATTCTCCAAATGTATAGGCAAATATTATTACTGCATTTAGTAAAACATCACATTAACAAGATATGATTTTCATATGGAGAGAAATTGATCGATGCATACTGTTTATCCCCGGGATCCCCAGTTATACAAAACAAACAACTCAGATACGGCTGCTTTTGTTTCTAGATTTAAATCTATCTATTGCAGACAATTTTACAAGTATCGAAATTTATGTCAAAAGTGATGATTTCAATTTAAGCAATCTTAATTTTCCCAATTTGAATGCGAATAATCTACATATTACATCTAATAAGAAAATGAGTTTTCCTAATGAATATGTGGAAAGCAAAACAACAAGATAGAACAAATGCATTTGTAATCTAGAGAAGTCGAGTTTTTGTAAGATGAGAGTCGATTCTATAAGTATAACATCTGTAATGTATTTATTCACTCATAATATTATAAGATTCTTCCACTGGTTATAGGTGCAGATGGGAATTTCCGGCCTCGAGTGTAACTGTTTAGGCGGTAACGAGGTTCCTACCGAGTTAACACCTAAACAGTTACCCGAGAGCCGGATATTCCAATCTGCACCTATAACCAGTGACATAATATTTTTCTTGCATACCGATATCAAGATATAATTATAAAAATAAAGTCAGTCAAACGGCTTTCTTTTTACAACTATTTCTTACAACAGCGTTTTAAAACAAAGCGCGGGAAACCAACGTCCTTAAACAGAAATCCGTCATGACGGTTCAAAGACAAATAACAATGTTTAGTTCCGGTTTTGTTTTATCAGTAACAGCGTAACGTTATAGATTTTTGATGAAATAACGTGGTTTGAATCGAGAAATATACTATCAGGAAAGAATGGAACTGTCAACGTATTGGATTTTTATTCCGTTTTTCGAAATAAAATATAAATAACTACATAAATCTTCTACATATATGTATTTCGTAATACGTGATTTAAAGCACGAAAATCATCTTACACACCGGGGGTGTAAGATGGATTTTTCTAGCACCGGTAAAAGTTCCGGAAATCCCCGTCTGGTATGCAAGAAAATGATTTCCTTTTTCAATGCTAAGCAATTAAATAAAATAGTAAATATATTTTAAGTTTCCAAAAACATTAGAACCTGTTGTAATTTCGGTAGAGTAAATAAATCAACTTCGTTTTATTTTCACCTTGAAATATCAAAGTAGCAAAAATGTTTTGCAGAATTAATACAAAATTGCGTGATATAGAGCAGTAGAACTAACCTTTGAAGTACCAACATCTTGCTGTTTTGTTTCATTGCCGCCTTCAGCACCGCTTTGCTCACCGTTTGTCCCAAATTCCCTTTCTTCCCCTCTATCCTTAAAAACGACTTGAAGTAATAGTAGCTATGTTGTCCATAACAGAAGTAACATTATCTTCTCACTATAATAATCGCTTTCTATCGATGATTTGTTTATGTATTGTTATGGAAAAGAGTTTACCTTCAAGTTGGGCTTTTCTCCAGATGTACAGGCAAACATTATAACTGCATTTAGTAATACATCGCGCTATCTATATATGTTTTTAATATGGAAAAAAATCTATGCAAACGATTTATCCCTGGGATCCCCAGTTATACAAAACAAACAACTCGGATAATGCTGCTTTATTTCTAGATTTACATCTATCTGTTGTAGACAATTTTACACGTACCGAAATTTATATCAGGAGTGATGATTTAAATTTTAGTAATGTAAATTTCCCCAACTTAATTGCGAATATTCTACCTGTTACATCTTATCAGATAATGATATTTCCTAATGAATTTGCGGAAAGCAGAACAACAAGATAAAACAATAATTGCATTTGTAAAGTAGAAAAGTCCCGTAAGATGAGACACATTTCTATCAAAGTAAAACGTCTGTAATGTATTTAATCGCTCATAATATAACGATATCCTTTTTCAAGCACATATATGTTATATAAAACAGTAAAGATATCTCATTATAAGAGATCATATATTATACCAAGCGTTTTCTTAGTTTCCAAATACATTAGAACCTGCTGTATTTTCGGTCTGTATATGAATCAACTTCGGTTTGAATTCACCTGGAATCGCAATTAGAAATATCAAAGTGACAACAATATTTTGCAAAATTAATACAAAATTTCATGATGAAGAGCAGCAGAACTAACCTTTGAAGCACCAACATCTTGCTGTTTTCTTTCATTGCCGCCTTCATTAAGGCTTTGCTCACCGTTTGCCCCAATTTCCCTTTCTTCCTCTGTATCCTGTGAAAAAAGACTTGAAGCAATAGTAATTATGTTGTTTATTACAGAAAAAGAATTATCTTCTCACTATAATAATTGTTTTCTATCGCAGATTTGCTTTTATATTGCAATGGAAGAGATTTTACATTGTGCTATGGAAGAGATTTTACATTGGGCTTTTCTCCAGATGTACAGGCAAACAAACAACTCGGATACTGCTGCTTTATTTCTAGATTTACATCTATCTTTTGTAGACAATTTTACACTACCAAAATTTATTTTAAGAGTGATGATTTCAATTTAGGTAATGTAAATACATGTATCCCCAATTTAAATGCGAATATTCTACCTCTTACATCTTATCAGATAATGATTTTTAACTAAAGAACTTGCGGAAAGCAGAACAACAAGATAGAACAATAATTGCATTAGTAAAGTAGAGAAGTGCAGTAAGATGAATCACGTTTCTATCAAAGTATAACGTCTGTAATGTATTTTATCACTCATAATATAACGATATCCTTTTTCAGCACATATATAATATATAAAACAGTAAAGATATTTCATTATAAGAGATCATATATTATACCAAGCGTGTTCTTAGTTTCAAATACATTAGACTCTGCTGTATTTTCGGTCTGTATATAAATAAACTTCGGTTTTAATTCCCCTGGAATCGCAATTAGAAATATCAAAGTAACAGAAATGTTTTGCAAAATTAATACACAATTTCATGATAAAGAGCAGCAAAACTAACCTTTGAAGTACCAACATCTTGCTGTTTTCTTTCATTTCCGCCTTCATTAAGGCTTTGCTCACCGTTTGCCCCAATTTCCCTTTCTTCCTCTGTATCCTGTGAAAAACGACTTGAAGCAATAGTAATTATGTTGTTCATTACAGAAGAAACATTATGTTCTCACTATAATAATTGTTTTCTATCGCAGATTTGCTTTTATATTGCTATGGAAGAGATTTTACACTTGGCTTTTCTCCAGACGACAGGCAAACATTATTACTGCATTTAGTAAAACATCACGTAAACTAGATGTTTTTCATATGGAGAAATATACTGTTTATTCCCGGGAGCTCCAGTTAATTTATACAAAACAAACAACGCGGATAATGCTGCTTTATTTCTAGATTTGCATCTGTCTATTTCAGACAATTTTACACGTACCAAAATTTATAACAAGTGCGATGATTTTAATTTTAGTAATGTAAATTTCCCCCATTTGAATGCGAATATTCTACATCTAACATCTTATAAGATAATATTTTTTCGTGATGATTTTGTGGAAAGCAGAACAAAAAGACAGAAAAAGTGCTTTTGTAAAGTAGAAAAGTAGAAAAGTATAGTTTGTGTGTGTAAGATGAAACATATTTCTATCAAAGTTTAGCGTCTGTAATGTATTTAATCACTCATAATATAATGATTTCCGTTTTCAGCACATATCTATTATATAAAATAGTAAAGATATCTCATTATAGGAGATCTATCTATATTATACAAAGCACGTTGTAAGGTTCTAAATACATTAGACTCTGGTGTATTTTCTGCATTCGTGCTGGACAATATGGAGAGCCAGTCGAGCTCTATAATAATGGAATCTTGTTCAGGATGTCGTAACGATTAACTTTTGCATACGTGCGGAGAGCGTATGCCATATGGAAGGCATATCTGTACGTTTACACTCTAAGGAAATCTTTAGCGGCGCGTTCAATGCTGCCGTCACATCTCCTATGGACCCTTACATTAGATTTTATACAGCCTTAAGGGGCATATAACTGACGATGCGGGAAGGGAGAGTATTACTCACAACCCCGGGTCCCTTTTCCTTTTTGAAAAATAAAAAGAATAAGAAAGGAAGTTGTAACAAAACTAATGATTCTTCTTATAATTTTGTTTGTTTTTACATTAAATACGCAGAAACAAACCGCAAATTCACAATGTATGACCCACGGTCATGTTTACTCATGAAAGGACCATAAAAGACGCGCTAGCATATATTTTTTGACAGGCGGGAGAAAGAAACAATAAACAAATTAATTAAAGCACCGAGAAAAATGTTCGGAATGCTGATTCACTAGTAATTCACGTAAGCACAGGTGTCTTTTATGGTCACAGAGAGACAGTTTTATAAAGGCTGTAAAAAGTCTCCCCGTACATTCAATCAGGGCTGTTATATTTCGATCTTCTCAGATCGTTCAGCACGACTTCTATGTCGTGTTATTGGTACTGTTTAGTTTCTCAACATGACCATTTCGGCCTGGGTGGTTCCAATACTCCCGCTTCCATAGCCTTGGGTATTGTTTAATCACCCCTTGGATATAGTGCCTGCTTTTTAATTTTGTCTTTTGACAGTTCCTGTGACACGCTGGCTCCATAACCTCAGATCCCCTTCCTAAATTCCAGTTTGTTTAGTTCTGCCCATTGTTTTCTCGTTTGGGGCAAACCCTTTATTTTATCTTGGGACCAAACGCCGCTCTTCATGGAATTACACGCCTCAACACGTGTATCATTGAAAGTTCCATGTTGATCGCCGTTTGAATACATCTGCGGATGTCTCTAAATTGTTTTTTTGTACTTTTAGCATGTATAAATGTTGAGTTCTGCTCAACCCGGGGCTAGAAGGCGTGGACGGTAGCATGCATTTCCACTACCGTCCATGAACAGGCTCAATCAAACCGATCCTGCAACATTTTCATTTTTGTTGTGTTGAGCGACCTGTGGAGTTTCCACTTTTTCTATTTTATAAAATAATTTCTAATAATAGTAACTCTAGACAGGATGATTTACATGTTTTTACAAGTTTACTGGGCAATGATATCAATGCTTTGTTATCAATTACATATTCATTATGATTCTATTCAGGAGATGCTTTGTATATTGTTTTGAAATAATATACATTGTACACCTTGATTTCAGTTATGATTTCTAAAGTAGATTGACACATTAAGTCGCCAGTTAATAGTATTATTTTTGCTTGTCATTTTTGCTGGTCAACAGCCTTTTACCGTGCAAAAGTACACAAGCTTAAATGTAGGTAAACGTTTTTTTTTTTATTTCGAATCACTATGAAGACTGCAAAATTGTAGCAAAAACCGTTGGATGGTTAATCCAAACCATTGTTCGACGTTCTACGGAAGTTTCAATAAATAAAATCCATAAAAATTATATGTAATCAAAAGAAATAATAATAACTAATAATAAAAGCCTACCTAGCAATAAACGCTCGTATCAAATGAATTTGTGTAAAATAAAACATAAGAAAAGAATATTGAATGCAAATGTAAAGCACATAAGGCCCGTTTTATCAGAAGATCATTAATATTTCTATCAAATTATTAAGTCTGTGTTTAATATCATCAAGCATAATATCATTATTGTTTACGCCAAATGCAAAACAAGTAAAGATCTGATTATAAGAGATAAATATTATACCAAACATGTTCTAAGGCTGTAAGCGCATTGCACTCTGTATATTATTCAGATTCGATCTCAGTTAAAAAGTAATTCAGTTAGGAATTTCAAAGTAACACAAACATTCTAAATCAAAATAAGATATAACAAGAGCTCGTAGAACACGAAATACACCCCCCCCCCCCCACACCCACCCTTGATGTATTCAGTAATTGCACAAGGAACAGAAATTTGAATGTGTGACGTACTGACTTCTAATCAATAATTATGGGTCATTTACCAATCACAAGTAAATTCTGTACCAAATGTGATCTTAGATCAAAGCATTCTCCAGTTATCTTTGAAAAAATCTTCTACTTTTCTGGGTCAATGTGATATTGATCTTTGACCTACTGACTTCAAAATCAATAGGGATCATATGTTGGTCATGATCAATATCCTTATTACGTTTTGTAAGCCTAGGCCCAATCATTTCTCAAGTTATAGTCCGGAGACTGTGTAATAAAGCATGCTCTAGTTATTTGGGAAAAAAGTTCTACTGTTCTGGGTCAGTGTGATTTTGACCTTCGACCTACTGAACTTAAAATCAATAGGGGTCATTTGCTGGTCATGATCAGTATCCTTACTAAGTTTCGTGATCCTAGGCCCAAGTATTCTCAAGTTAAAATCCGGAAATTGTGTAATTGTTCCGGGTCACTGTGTCCTTGACCTTTGGCCGACTGACCTGAAATCAATAGGGGTCATCAGCTGGCCTATAAACTTTCATGATTCTAGGTCCAATCGTTCTGCAGTTATCATCTGGAATTCGTTTAACTGTTCCGGGTATCTGTGACCTTGACCTTTGAGCAACTGATGTCAAAATCAACAGGGGTATCTGCTGGTTATGACCAACTTCCCTGTCAACTTTCATGATCCTAGGCCCAAGCGTTCTTTAATTATCATGTGGAAACCGTTTAACACTGTGACCTTGACCTATGACCTACTGACCTCAAAAGCAATAGTGGTCATCTGCTGGTCATGGGCAACCTCCCTATCAACTTTCTTGATATTTGGCCAAACTTTCTTCAGTTATTAAACGGAAACCGTTTAACACTGTGACCATGACCTTTGACCTCCTGACCTCAAAATCAATAAGGGTCATTTGCTGGTCATGGCCAACCTCCCTATCAACTTTCATGTTCCTAGGATAAAGCGTTCTTCCGTTATATGGAAACCGTTTAACTGTTCCGGACCACTGTGACCTTCACCTTTGATCTCTTGTCCTCAATATCAATAGGAGTCATATACTGGTCATGACCAAACCACCCCCTTTCAACTTTTACGATCCCAGACCAAAGCGTTCTTGAGTTATCATCCGGAAACCGTTTAACTGTTCCGGGTCACTCTAGCATTGACCTTTGAGCAACTGACCTCAAAATCAAAAGGGTCATCTTCTGGTCATGACCAACCTCCCTATCAACTTTAATGATCCTAGGACCAAGCGTTCTTCAGTTATCATCCGGAAACCAATTGGCCTAAGGATCGACTGACATATAATCTTTAAGACAATTTGAAGCAAATAGTCAATACGTTGTTATAGGAAACAAACTTAGCGCTGGCAGGAATAACCTTTTGTCATTTCTTTACTTCCATCAAACATATTCAGGGAATCGAACATAAAGTTCACCTTCGGAGGTCCATGCTAAGAAAATATTCTCTCCGGATACAACATGGCCGAATTCAGTCAAAATCTAAAACGCGGCAGTTGTTTTAACAGCATATCTGCTGAATTTTGTTTATGGAATGACCTGACTTTAGATATGACCGATGGTATAAAAAATAACCAATAAAAACAAGGTGATTTATAAAATGTATAGATGGGAGAATAAGAGATAACAGAAATAATGACACTTTTTTACATTATGATCAAAACGAATCTTACCATACACGCAGGTTTTAAATGATTCTTGGACCACAGAACAACCAGAAAAGAATAATTGCACTTATAAAACATAGGAGGCCAGTTTTTGTAAAGATGATCTTATAAAGATTATCTTTATTACCCTCCGCCAGAAGGCGGTGGGTTTATTGATATGCTACATTTTTTTCGCGTGTGGGACCCGGAGCAAGTCACGTGACAGGTTTTCGATACTGAGTGTACATATTTTTTATTCGTAGATGTGTGATACACTAATACTTTACTAGTATTTAAATAATAAAAAATATATTTATGTACATATATTTCATCAGTTTTTGAAAATAAGAACTTTTCTCACGTGACACGTTCCGACCATTTTCGTAACACACCGCAAATTACCACGCCTTTCATATAGTACAATTGACTTAGATACAAGAATTTTATATTTTGGTTGTGACGTAGGATTACCACGATTATCGGAGATTTGTAGAATATTGTGTTTTTTTTAATTAAATTGTAACAACGGATTGATGCGTATGATGTCATCAATATCTGTGTACATAACATGTAAACTAATAATCAGCTGTTCAGTGAGATTATAACCTTAGATAGAGGTATGTAAAAGTTGTTGAGTAAATGGAAATGTGTTTACATTACATCTGTATTATTATACCTGATAATACGAGACATATGTTATACCAAACATTTTCTATGTCTTCAATTACGTTGCACTCTGGTATATTTGCTATTGCTATATAATTAGGAATTTCTAAGTTACACAAACATTTTGCAAACTAAGATGAATAAATGATGCAATTGAGCAGTAAAACTAACCTTTGAAGTGTCCACATTTGAGTTTTTTGTTTCATTACCGTCTTTGGTACTTCTTTCCTTTATATGTTCTTGCTTTTTATCCTTTAAAAACGGATTTGGAGCAAAAAGTTATTATGTTGTATTTCTTTTCGGACACAAATTCAGTCAAAATTAAGAATGTCACAACTGCTTCTACAACATGTTTTCCGATTTTTAACAGGAAGTGACACAATATGTCAGCAAGGGTGTAAATAACCCGTAATGTCTATTTGATCATCTTCTCTGACAAAATATGATGAAAAAGATGTTACGACTAGAAAGTCTAGTGTTTAGTAATTGGTGAATGAAACACCCATAGTCTTCATGTTACTCAAAACATTACAATTTACCATGTAGAGATTGTTTGATTAAAGTATTACGCTTGTAATGTATTTCATCACATAAAATACATTTTTGCTTTACAGCACATAATAAGCATGTGAAACTAGTAAAGAGATTAACATTATACCAAGTATGTTTTAAAGATACAAGTGCATTGCACTCTGGCATATTTACGGTTTGTATATCAATCATATTCGTTTTCAATTCAAATGTAATTCAATTAGGAATTTCAAAGTGACACATACATTTTTCTAACTCAAAATACACTGCATTCTTACATATCTAAGGTCTGTCTATTGATCAAACTCGTTTCCAACTTGAATACTGAAAGATATTTCAAAGAAACACAAACATTATGCAAATTAAAATAGTATATGATAAAATGGAACAGAAAAGCTAACCTTTGAAGTGTCCAAATTTGTCTCTTTTGTGTCATCCCCGTCTTCGGTACTGCTTTGCTTTGCCTTTTCCGCCATTTCCATTTCTTCCTCTTTATCCTTTAAAGACGATTCAAAGGAATAGGCATTATGTTCACATTGGAAGATAATTGACCGTTCGAAGGAATACCGTTATAATTTGATGTATGAAGTCCCCGGTAAAAGTTCACAAACTGACTTGTAGGTAAAATATTTGTTGGCGTTATTAGTAAGACGTCGAAACAGTGGTAAAATACAACTCGTGTTGTTTCCTCCCAACCATTGTTAAACCAATAAATAAAATTTATTACGATCACGTTGAAAATAGTTAAACGCAAACAGGCACAAAAAATTACACAGTCACTCGGTTTCACTGGGGCTAATATACAGACTATGTACACTTTGAGCATAAGGACCAGATAAGTTAATGTATACTGAATAATCACTTGCATAAATAACGCTAACAAAAGATTAAATGTTAAACAAAAAAGCAATGATACTTTTGTAAACTTATAATGTGTTTTTAATGATTACCATTCAAAACCGGTTACTGAAGGAGCTCCGATCCTGTTGTAATTAAGGGCCTGTTTTAGCTAATGTCTTGTTGGTATATTAATATACTCGTTGCGATTTAATCTCCTTTTGGGTCATTTCAGTTCTGCACATGGAAGAAGAAGGTCGTTTGCAAATAAATGCCAGGGTTGGTTTTGCTTCTAATCGAAGGAATCCTCGATTGTTTATACTTGCTGATGTTTAATATATCATGATAGATGGACGTAATTAATCTATGCGCATTTAGATATTGTGATGGAATACTTATATAGTATTTTTAGATTTTTGTTAATTGAATTATCAGTTATGCAGTTTATTTATATAGCAGGGAGGTAGGCTGATATAAATTTGCTTACTTTTGATATAGTTTGTATTTATTGTAGGGATATATCTGTGTAATTACCGAATGACTTAATTATTAAATTGATTAATAGATTTTCTGTTATACTTTGCAGTTATCATAATGATTATTTGTTGTTTGACCTGCTACAATTTAATCCTGGAGTATTGAGGTGCTTATTTGTGTATTACTGGAAGGTATACATTTAAACGAAAGGTAAAAGAGCAAGTCGATATTCGAAGGTAATATGAATTATTAAATTGGTAATATGTCTTGCAAATTTCAGCAGGTAATTATGTGGTTTCCCAGCGATTTTTGATAACAATGCATTCCTTTGTAATGCAGGGTTAACAAGAGCTGTCTCCATAGGATGACACATGCCCCCGATGGCACTTTGAATGAATAGTTATGGCCGATGTTAGAGTTTAGGACCTTTGACCTACGGAGCTGGGTCTTGCACGCGACACGTCGTCTTACTGTGTCACACATTCATGCATAGTTATTTTAAAATCCATGCATGAATGACAAAGATATGGACCGGACATGCCCATCAATGCACTATCATGAAAAATGACCTTTAACGTCTAAGTGTGACCTTGACCTTTGAGCTACGGACCTGGGTCTTGCGCACGACACGTCGTCTTACTGTGGTACACATTCATGCCAAGTTATTTGAAAATCCATCCATCGATGACAAAGATTTGGACCGGACACGCCCATCAATGCACTATCCTTTAACGTCTAAGTGTGACCTTGACCTTTGAGCTATGAACTTGGGTCTTGCGCATGACACGTCGTCTTACTGTGGTACACATTCATGCCAAGTTATTTGAAAATCCATCCATCGATGACAAAGATATGGGCCGGACACGCCCATCAATGCACTATCCTTTAACGTCTAAGTGTGACCTTGACCTTTGAGCTACGGACCTGGGTCTTGCGCTCGACACGTCGTCTTACTGTGGTACACATTCATGCCAAGTTATTTGAAAATATATCCATCGATGACAAAGATATGGACCGGACACGCCCATCAATGCACTATCCTTTAACGTCTAAGTGTGACCTTGACCTTTGAGCTACGGACCTGGGTCTTGCGCGCGACACGTCGTCTTACTGTGGTACACATTCATGCCAAGTTATTTGAAAATCCATCCATCGATGACAAAGATATGGACCGGACACGAAAATTGCGGACAGACCGACAGACCGACAGACTGACAGACGGTTCAAAAACTATATGCTTCCCTTCGGGGGCATAAAAATAGACGTGTGTAAACATCCATGATAGCAGTGTAGCAGACGATTTCTGTATACAAAGCGGCGAGTTGTTGATGTAGTCTGTTACACTATATTTATAATATGTAGTATAAACACGTGGAAGTGGCTATTACTCATGATACCTGCTTACAAACAGACTTTATCTCGCTGAAAAGCATTTTCTTATAAAACGAAGTAATTATACTTCCATTTCACATATATTTAACAAGTCGGCAAAGTTAAATTTTCATGAGCACGGATCATGTAATTAAGTGCGCATGTGGGAGTTAACTAAGTAGGTTCGCTTTTCAATATACCGCCGTTCTTGCAGTATGTTTGTTTTCAGTCATGTTTGCTTATGTATATGGTTTGTAAATATAGAATAATATTGCTAATAAAACAATCGAATGTTTGAATAAATATAAAGCAAGTTGTCATTTGTTTTCAGTTCATAATCTGTTGTTAGCTCAATTGGTAATGTCTGATTGTATCAGCCCATATTGGCTTAGAATAAAGGGTGCTATCATTATCCATTGTAGTGAATGGTAACTGGATTTTGAATTTATGTTTACTGCTTAATGATGAACTGTTTTTAGCCCATTTGGCTATGTTCGGTCGTTTCTAATAAATGAAAAAGAAAGTTAAGAAAGTTGCTATTATATTCATTGTGTTGGATGGTAATTTGATTTTTGAATTAAGATTAATGTATATTGACTGTGTTTCGCCCATTTGGCTATGTTCGATCATTTAATAAAAAACAAAAAAAAACAAAAACAAATGGTTGCCGATTATATCCTTTGTGTTGGATGGTAACCCGATTTTGAATTTAAGATTAATGTATATTGATGAACTGTGTTTAGCCCATTTGGCTTCGTTCGATTATTTAAAAAAATAAATAGATAAATAAATAAATAGTAGGTTGCCAATTATATCCATTGTGTTGGATGGTAACCAGATTTTGAATTTATGATTATTGTACATTGATGAACTGTGTTTAGCCCATTTTGCTATGTTCGATCATTTCCAAAAAAAAAAAAAAAAAATAGGTTGCCAATTATCTTCATTGTGTTGGATAGTAACCAGATTTTGAATTTATGATTGTTGTAACCAGATTTTGAATTTATGATTGTTGTACATTGATGAACTGTGTCAGCCCATTTGGCTATGTTCGATCTTTCAAAAAAAAAGAGATAGGTTGCCGATTATATCCATTGTGTTGGATGGTAACCAGATTTTGAATTTATCATTATTGTACATTCATGAACTGTGTCAGCCCACTTGGCTATGTTCGATCTTTCAAAAAAAAAAAAAAAAAAAGGTTGCCGATTATATCCATTGTGTTGGATGGTAACTAGCAGATTTTGAATTTATGTTTATTGTACATTGATGAACTGTGTTTAACCCATTTGGCTATGTTCGATCATTTCAAAAAAAAAAGAAGAAAATTAATAGGTTACCGATTATATCCATTGTGCTGGATAGTAACCTGATTTTGAATTTATGATTAATGTATATTGATGAACTAAGTTTCGCCTATTTGGCTATGTTCGATCATTTCAAAAAAAAAAAAAGATATGATGTCGATTATATCATTGTGTTAGATGGTAACCGGATTTTGAATTTATGATAAATGTATATTGATGAACTGTGTTTCGCCCATTTTGGCTATGTTTGATTACAAAAAAAAAGTGTTACTGAATATATCCATTGTGTTGAATGGTTACCGGATTTTGAATTTATGATTAATGTATAATGATGAACTGTGTTTCGCCCATTTTGGCTATGTTTAATCATTAAACAAAAAAATATATAGGTTGCTGAATATATTCATTGTGCTGGATGGTATCCGGATTTTGAATTTATGATGAATGTATATTGATGAACTGTGTTTCGCCCATTTGGCTATGTTTGATCATTTAAAAAATAAAAATAAAAAATAAAACAGGATGCCGATTTCATCCATTATGTTGGATGGTCACCGGATTTTGAATTTATAATTAATGTATATTGATGAACTGTGTTTGCCCATTTGGCTGTGTTCTATCATAAAACAGAGTTGCTCATTATATTCATTGTGTTGGATGGTAATTAGATTTTGAATTCATGCCTGATGGATATTGATGAACTTATTTTAGCCCATTTGTTAAATGATTGACCATTTCAGCCTAATTGACTGATTGCCCACTATAGATATTGTGTATGCTGGTGACATAATTTCGAATTGATGTGCTATCAATTTGCAAGTTTGTCATATTTTCCTGTCTATCACAAAGTTTGTTCCGGGCTAGTGACAAATTAACATATATTAATATACTTTATGTCAAATCGTCATGTTAATAATTTAATATTTCTAGATAATGTCACGATCAACACGTCAAAAACCCAAGGAGTTCCGCAACACAGTCCAATTGATACAGCCACACCGCAACGTTTCAGCCCCGCAACTGGTGAATCTGAACCCGCAGCAACTTGGGGTTGTGGTGAGCCTTAATTATTGTTGCAGAACACCATTAACCCGTGTTTGCGCAGTGACGGAGCATTTTGGCTTATGATTCGCTGCACTGTCAGATAGCGTTGAACAAAATGGTGAGTTGGCCCTGATGTAGAGTATTTATAACGACTTGGGTGACCACGTTAACATTACGATGGTTAATGGCGAATTCATAGAGTAAACAATAGTGTTACGCTCAGGTCACATTAATAACAGTCAAGGTCAGATATTTCTTGTTACGGAAGCAGACGGATATCTAAAATTTCAGTCAAGGGCTCCAGCCATGACAGATAGATTCATTGCCTGTCCTTAATGTGCATGATATCTATAATGCCCCGCGCGCGCCAAAAAAAAATGACTTTAGTTTTCCTGGTATTTGTACCAAATTGGCTTGTGTACACGCACATTACTGTATGCGTTCTAAATAATCACTTGGATCTCGTGGAAACTTTAGATAGCCAAAACCGGCACCTGCAAGAGGGTCACTTAGACTTCCATTCCCTCACCAAAACCCCTATTAACTTAGCAGTATTACAAGTCTATCTTTCTTTATATCCAAAAACATAAGTATCAGCTGAATTTTTAGAAGGTTCTAACAAAGGAATTTTGATTACACAACCAGCGCCCTAGAGTCCAAACTTTTTGTCAAACTTTAATTTCCGTTAATTTCCGCAAAACCCTGCTGTAGCTAATGAGAAAGTAATGTAAGAAGAACAGTTAAGCAGAATGAATAGCTGTTCCTTTTAAAGAAATGCCTAGACAGGGTGATGGAGCTATTGTTTCATTAGTGCAATATTGCAAAATGGCCAAAGTGGGCATTAAATCTGCCTTTCGCCTTTTGATGGTTCATAATTATGATTTTGAAATTATTAGGCTTCAAATTAGGAGGGGACTATTTTACGGACAAGGCGTTACCTTTGAGTGCGAATCTCTTGCTGCCATTGAAAAAGTTTGCTAATTTATTTCAAAAGCTTGTCCGGTACAAGAGGAAATCCGAAAGGCTGTTTCATTACTTGGATAATTATATTTGTTTGTAACTCGCTCTAATTCAGGGAAAAGTATGGCCAATTTGTCCTGTTTTTATAGATGTATGCAAATACCTTAACATACCCTTAGCCAAAAAGAAAAGAAAAAGAAAAACGTATATCAGATTCCAATAATGATGGTTTTAGGGCTAGAATTGCTGCAGATTCAAAAACTCAGAACAGGAAATAATATCGTTACTAAGTAAGAATAGCTTCGCGAGCTGCAAGCCTTTTAGTTGATCTTTAAATTTCTGTGGCAGAGCCATTTTCTTTCTACACTATTTAGTAGTGGTTTCTATGATATTATGTGCAGTTTGTTAAAGTTTATATCATTTTAAAGTGACCAGTTCAATAACAGATGATTTGAGTGTCTGGTTATCATTTCTTGGCAGTTTTAATGGTTACTGCAGCTTCCACAACTTACAATGAGTGGTTAGTTCACTCCTAAACTTCTTTACGGTTAGCGCTGGCGTACATGAACTAGGACAGCTGTTTTTCGAAGTAGATGGATATTCTTCATTTGGCCTTCTAGGTGGTAAAGACGTTCTTATATGCAATAGCATAACCCTTTTAGAGTTAGTGCCGATCGTGTCAGCTTTCCTTGCATGGACAGACGACTTCCACCTTACTGCACTATTAGCCCATCTTTTAATCAAGAATGTAGTTCGTCATACAAAACGTCTGTATATTTCGGACATTTCTTTTATTGTAAAATTAATACTCTTGAACATCTTACTCAGAGATTTATGATACGTTCAATGCTTATCATTTTTGATAGTTTGCATCGGACAATTGACATCAGGCAACCTGTAACGCTTGATTTACTTCGTAAAATTATACAGGTGACAAATACTGTTTGCTCTTCTATGTTTGAGGCATTACAGTTTTCAGCGGTATTTTCCCTGACCATTTTTGATTTTTAAGGATATGTGGGCTTGTACACACGAACTCAAACTCCTCGAATATAAGTGATAAAGGTCACGCATTACGTGAGTGAGACGTTAGTATTGTAAGTAATGGTGAACTTTGCTTAATTTTTCTTTCATCGAAAACCGATCAGAGAAAGGTGAAGGAGTAGCTATCCATTTACTACTGACCATTGCTCTACTTAACCCGTGGATTAATAGAGAGATAAATGGTTGTTCGACCATCTAGTGCTTCAACCTATTTATCTATGCGTTTAAACGGTCTACCCGTCATACGCTATCAGTTTAGTGTGTTCTAAAGAAATCTTTACTGCGTTTGGAGTTAATCCCCTTCCGTATAAACCACATTCATTTAGAGTAGGTGCTGCAACAGCAGCATGACTGCTGATGATATTTCAGGAAGGGGGCGTAACGCCCCGGATTCAAGTGCATTTAAATCTTACATTAGAATCCCCTCACGTCAGCTGTTGTCACTCAGATCTTAAGCTTGTAAGCAGTTCATTCATTGAACCTGCCATCTATTTGCCTCTTTTTTGTTGACAATTGTTTTAAGCTTTTCAGTGCGTCCTACCCATATTTGGATAATGGGATGTTCAATTATAAAGTCGGTATTTCGTTACGACAAGGAATCAGCTGAGGATTCTCAACTTGTAATGCAGCGTCATGATGCGACCATACTGTGGCAGAGTCAGAGTGGTATGGAATGGCGGCAAGTTAAACCATTAATCTTACACTTGTTTCCTTTTGAAGACAATCAAGGTATCATTGTTATTCACTGTGTAATTCGCTCATTTTTCATTAGAGAGTGCTAGAAACTCGTTAATAATTTCGCTGCTCATTTGTTTTAAACAGCATTGGTAGATACATTCGTTATCCAGAAATCGTCGAATCCGTGACGGGTCTCTTCAACAGGGATGGGTGCAGTTGTCCAATGTTGGAATGTTGGATGCTTTTTATTCACTCTGCAACACAAGCTTCTGTTCTTTCTGGCAGTAAATTATTAAGGCACAGCTTCTCAGGCAGGGTTTGGTTTGCTATACTGGTGGCGGTTGTCAAGAGTTTTCCACGTTGTTCCACAATCTTGACATGTGGCGGTTAGGTCAGCCTCCACCAGTATATCTTAACGTTGTGTAATAATAAGTTTGTTTGTTTCAAGTATACTGTATAAGGACTCTGTTCCCAGGGCCTCGACATCTGCATTTTAACCATATACTTTATATCATATGTATTTGTATATTGACATTTATGTGAAGCTGTGACTAATTTCTGCCAAACATTAATCAAAATAAACGAAATTAGTTATTAATTGCTATAGTAAAACTGTTAATAGTAAAAATAATGTATTCATACAACTGTCTTGGGTTGTTCTTTTATAGTATTATTATTTTCTATGCCAAGCTATCTTCAGTAATGTGTTTTTAATGATTACCATTCAAAACCGGTTACTGAAGGAGCTCCGATCCTGTTGTAATTAAGGGCCTGTTTTAGCTAATGTCTTGTTGGTATATTAATATACTCGTTGCGATTTAATCTCCTTTTGGGTCATTTCAGTTCTGCACATGGAAGAAGAAGGTCGTTTGCAAATAAATGCCAGGGTTGTTTTTGCTTCTAATCGAAGGAATCCTCGATTGTTTATACATGCTGATGTTTAAATACGTACGTGTTAGATGACGTTGAAGAAAACAGAACAACAAGAAAATACCTATTGCATTTGTAAAGCAGAGAAAGCCAATTTGTGTAAAAACAATACATTTTATCATAGTGTTACGTCTGTAATGTATTTCGTCATTCATAATTCAATGATCCCTTTTCAGGACATATTGATCATATCAAAGTAGTATATACATGTATGTCTGATACTAAGAGATCAGTATTTTAAAAAACATGCTCTAAGTCTCCAAATTCATTGGACTCTGGCATATTTGCGATCTGTACATTAATCAATTCGTTTTTAATTCAAATGCTTACACAATAAGAAATATCAAAGTAAAACAAATATTTGGCAAAAATAAAAATAATATTCGATGTAATGGATCTGAAAAAAAAACCTTTAAAGTGTCCACACTTGGCTTTTTAACCTCTTTATCCTTTAAAACGATTCGAAGCAATAGTCCTTATGTTGTCAATGGAAGCCAACTTACCGGTCGCAGGAATAATGTTATATTCTTACTATAAGAATTGTTTTCTATCATTTCTTTACTCAAATTAACATAATAAGGGGATTGGCAATAAAGCTGCACCTTTGGAGGTTAACGCAAGGAAAATATTCTCTTTGGATTCAACATGACCGATTTTGTAAAGAACAGATGGACACTGCATGTAAAGATAATACTTACTTCTTATCAAAATATTGCATCTGCAATGTAATTTATCATACCTAATATAATGATTGCTTTTCAGTACGTCTCTATTATATGAAATTAGTATATATACCTGATACATACCTAATAATACGACATAGATATTATACCAAACATCTATATCTCCAAATACATTGCACTCTGGCAAATGTGCGACGGTGTATAAATCAAATTCGTTTTCAATTTGAATTTCAATATAATTACGAAATTCAAAGGAACACAAACATTTTGCAAAATCAAAATAATACCCGTATGATGAAATGAAGCCGCAAACCTAACCTTTGAAGTATCCAGATTTTGCTGGTTTGTTCCGCTACCGTCTTTGGTACTCTTTTTCTTTGTCTTTTCCACAATCTGCATTTCTTCCTTTTTATGTTTGAAAGAGTATTAGAAGCAAATAGTCATTGCTTTGTCATTGGATGCCAAAAAACATTTAGCAGGAATAATCTTATTTAATACTCTAACAATTGTTTTATGATTTATTTACTCGAATCAAACGTAAATCGGACATAAAGTTGCATATTGGAAGGTGCATATTAGAAAAATCCTTTTCGCATAAAACTCAGTCAAAATTAAGAACGCGACATCTGCTTCTCAGTATCTTTCCTAATCTTTTGAGAAAAAAACCGACACAAGATGTCAACCAGAGTGTATATAACCGCAGTGACTTATTTCATTATCCTCTCTGACAGATTAATGATGAAATACAAGTTTCAATAGAGAATCTATAATACGGTATTTGATGTATGACAAGCCTATAGTCTTCTTGTAGATCTAAATTTCACAAAATGCCTTGTAAGTAAACATATATGTAAAGACGACGGAACGGTGGCAAGAATTATTGTATCTTTAAAGCATAGACGGCCATATTGTGTGAAGATAATATATAATTTTAACAATGTATTTCACTTGCAATGTTTTTCATCACATATGACATAATTATTGCTTTACAGCACCTAATTATCATAAGAAACTAGTGAAGATTTGATAATACTAGATCAATATTATACCAAATGTGGTCTAAGTATCCAAATGCACTGCACTCGTGCATATTTACGGTCTCGTTTTCAATTCAAAGAATTTCAAAGAAACACAAACATTTTGCAAATCAAAATAGTATATGATAAAATGGAGCTAACCTTAGAAGTGTCAAAGTCTGTGCGTTTTGCTTCATCACCATCACATTCTTCGGTACTTCTTTGCTCTGCCTTTTCCACCAATTCTTCCTCTTTATCCTTTAAAAGACGTCATGTTAGAGGTGAAATGACAAGTCTAGAGTAACGTATTTTGTGCATGACAAATCCAAAGCTATCTTCCCGGGAAAAATGTTCATAAACTGTTTTATAGGTAAAATGTTCGTTGGCTTTATTAGTAAGACGTCGAAACAGTGGTAAAATACAACTGGTGTTGTTTCATCCAAACCATTGTTCTATGTGATATTTAATAAATATAATAAGTAAAGATGATTTAAAAATAATTAATTCACAAACAAGCACTAACATAACATTCAATTTTAACGATTAATACATTTAACATTGACGAATCCCTGTCAGGATACTGGTTATATGACCCAGGGAAGTGCCTACGCCTTTAGTATCTTGAACAATGGTGTGAGTCCAATCGCTAAGGTGACTATGTCTTAGACTAGCTGACAAACGATGTAGAATGTCCTTTGTTGAAACGTATAGCCCGTGAGACCAAATATCTCAGATATAGAATTTTCCTCTGGCTACCTTGCCTAAATGATTCGTGTACCAATGATTCGTAAATGATTTTAATTATGAGCTAGACAATTTCAGGGATCAGGCAAATCACTAAATGTTTCAAACAAACAATTTTCAATTGGCTCAAACTTCTATAGGCTGGAGACTCTATACTTGACTGGTCTTTTTGTTGAAGTTCCCGTCAGACAATGTTTTTGAATCAACAACATACGAGTCCTATCGCATAGATGCTCGGTCTCTGTCCTCTCAAGCTCTATATGATTGCGCGCCTATATGCTATCACATGTAGCATTCAACTACCATATAGGTATATCTCCGATGCCTTGGCTGTACTTCGCCAATAATGCTGAACCGTCTATAAACTGGAACTCTCCTAATATCTCAGTAGATTACCAAACTCTGGGTCTCTGTCTCAGCTTCCCGATGCTCAGTCTATATATGCTATTGTATATAGCATTCAACTACCCTTAAGGTAAAACTCCTATGCGCTGACCCTATAGCTCGAAACCTTGTTGAAATTCTACAACTTTTCTTTAGTCTATGAACTTCAAACGTCTTCTTTTTAATAATTTATCAGCCCTGACATGGTAACAGCAATAGTCTCTTCATCAAGGTACTGGGATAAATTATTAGTTGAATCCTCGACGTGTCTTCTTCAACCACTGGATACCAATTGAGCTCTCTGTCATCCATCTACCTATTTATACCCCAGCAGACGCGCTATTTACGAACTTGTTTCTGATTAGTCCAAATTTTAACCTAACGTTTTACAACGAGTGCTTTCTCTATCAAATATCTGGTTTCCCTTAACTTTTGTATATGACATAATGTGCGAAGCTAGGACCCAGCTATCCATATAATGAACCCAAATCACCCATAAATGACCCAAATTGTATTAATAACAGCAATTCAACAAAAAATATAGTAATGGCAACATGAAAAGGGAGTCAAGCACTATCTGTGCTTATGTGTTACTTTATCCATATACAAATTATTTTGACAATCTCGTATTAAATTAAAAACAAATGTATCAAATAAACACCAGCTTCAACGTAAACCTTAATTTTCTTAAATACATCCGATGAAGGTAAGTACTTTTTAGTTCCAGCAGACAATCATCATCCTTTGACACCTACATTATATCAATGTTTTACGAAACGAACTAAATGGCTATAAATGTTATACATAGAGTACTTCTGTTGAACAACATTTGATCACTAATTACATCACTGAAATTTCTAATTTGAAAGTTCGTACAAATGACCAGTATATTAAACTACCAACTATGTACTGG